>NC_092209.1:67874702-67892089 GCF_043381705.1 Parasteatoda tepidariorum
CCCCCCCCCCTCCCAAAATTTTTTTTTGGAAATATTCTGTTATTACATTTTGTTTTGTTATTAAATAGACTTTCATCTGTTCATTTTTTTCAAGATATATTTCTTCATTGTTAGCAAGATATTTAAAAAAAAGTACGAATTTCTTGTACTTGCAAATTTTGCCACAAGAAACTGTATTGCACTGGCGTAGCTACTGACTTTGAAACACAAATAACTACAGACAGTAGTTTCGTATACTAACGTGTTAACATTGGTATTTATTGTGTTGATGAAGTTGTGAGAAGTCAGTTTGTGTTATACACCTTTGTTAAACTAAATAACAAGTAGAAAATATAATATTATTTATATTTTATTAAGTGAAATTTAAAAATATAGCTTAGATATCTGCCAAGTTTGTGCATGCTCAGTGTGCATAAGAAAAGAATCAAAGATGACTCAGAATTCATTGAAAAAGTTCAAAACAGATTTGGACAGCAAACAAGACGGTTACAATTCTTGTTTGATTACACAATTTTTAAGTTGTTATGTATCAATAATTACTTAATTATTTGTTTTTGAGTAAAAATATTTTTAATAAAATTTTTTTATAACAAAATTGTTATTCTGTATCTCTTTAATTGTTTTAAAAAAAAGCCAGGGGGTGCAAGCGCACCCTCTTGCACCCCGCTGCGGGCCCCCTTGGCATTATATCATCTTATTAATCCAATATTTCTTTACAAAATATAAATCAGTTTGCGAGAATTCTTAAGTTTAGTTTAAATTTTAAGCGTCACACAGTAAAAAGTTTTGGTAGAATTTACTAAAAATTGCCTAGCAGCATAACAGTATATTTATCAGTTTCTAGAAAATCATCTATAACTTGATCCGTAACCAGTTCTTGCTTGTATTACAACAGGAGAAATTTCTATAACGTTTAAAACCCATCTAAAATCATAAGGATTACGTCTAAAACTTTTACCCTCCTACCTTTCTTGCATGGTGTTTGCTAGATTTTCCATAGTTGAGGCAAAGTATATACATGCGGAAAGAAGGCTAGCTTCCATAGACATAATGTAAACAGGTTTCCCAAGGATTGGTACGGTTCCACATCTCCCTCAACCACTACCACTATGGACGAGCGGTATCACCAGCCAAAAGTTCTGTGCGTGGAAATAGTGGTGTAGAAAAGAAAAATATTCTATTCAAATTACTATTTAATTTGTTCAATAACGATTTTATGTTCGTTACAATAGATGTATGAAATACAGCGTTCATGGAATGTCTGATAATATAATAATGTATAAATGGAATGTATGATAATATAATAATGTTTAAATGAAATATATGATAATAATAATGTATAAATACTAAACATGTAAATTATTAT
Source organism: Parasteatoda tepidariorum (assembly GCF_043381705.1). Lineage (NCBI taxonomy): Eukaryota > Metazoa > Arthropoda > Arachnida > Araneae > Theridiidae > Parasteatoda > Parasteatoda tepidariorum. The sequence continues at coordinate 67,876,069 of NC_092209.1, forward strand.
AGAATCGTTTAACAGAATGAATAAATATGCATTCAATGGAACACATGCCCATTGAATGCATTTAAGTATAAAAGTAAGATAATACACATGTGCGTTGCTCAGAAATTACTGTTTGAACGTAATATAATGAACTAATAATATATGTTTGTTATGGAAATTAAAAGTATGATACAAATTAAGATTATCTTTATTTAATAAACATTTTATGCGTTTTACCTTCAATGTATGGAATCCAGCGTTCTATAGAATTCGTAAATATGCATTCTGTAACATGCATGTCTATTAAATGCTATAGTTGCATTTAAATAGGCTCAGAAATGTCTGTTTTATTATAATTCATTGAATTAACTAAGTATGCTATTATTAAAAGAAAATAATATAATTAAATGTAAGATTATTTTTGTTCAATAAATATTTTCTGCATGTTACCTTCAATCTATGAAATTCAGCGCTATGTCGAATTCTTAAATATGCATTCTATAGTTCCTCTTGGACATACCCATGTCTAAAAAGTAGTGAGTTCGATCCCCGCTGACCGAAGACCATCCATGTAGTAAATGGTGACTAATGCACTCAAATTCTGTCAAGTCACAAAGTCCTTTATGTTTAAATAAGAAATCGTACCTCTGGGGGTACTGAATTGGAGATTGATCGTTCCCTGGAACAGGTCAAAATTACGATCTATGGATTAATGAATGGATGTATGAATGGGTCCGCTCTTAAACAGGCTGTGACGAGTGTGTGGCCGCAGTCGTATTCCTGACCATAGATGGTGCCTTTGAAAAACAAGAAACGCACCCCAACCTTAAATTTGCTTGGTTTCACCAAGCAGGCTTGATGATTCAGGCAAGTGGCATTAGAAACAATAATAACAACAAACAATATTCATTGTAATTTTATTTACTATCTGCTGCTATATTAGTGTGATATTTATTAAGTTATCTGAGCTTGTTTAAACTGCCAACAGTACTTTAGATGAATTAAGAAATCGCTTTGTAGAATTATAAGATTCTTAAATCAAAAAGATCAGTTTTACGATACAGAAATAAACTACTATTTCACAAAATATATTGTTTTTTAAACTAGAATAAATTTACTTCCGGTTTTAACGTATTTGGTGGATGTCATACAAAAGTATCTTAATTACTTTGTTACATTATATCCATAAAACTTCTTTTATGCCAGAGTAAACTTTATCTAACGCAAAGAAATCTCGTAAAGAATGTTTTTTTTTCAGTGGAAGATCTTTGAGAAGTACTTATTTATATTTTTTTTAGCTCTTTAACTTTCAGCGACTTTTATGCGGCTATAAATTGTGTGTGTTTAACTGTTTTAATGCATACATTGTAAAAAGAAAAAAGTATATATTGATGATATTTTTCATTCTCATGCATTTAATAAATTTTAAATAAGAAAAATAAATGCAATTTGTGGTTTTTAAATTCAGTATTTGTGTGTATTAGAACTAAGTAAGTGATTTGAAAGGTCTAATACCATTTAGGGTGGTATTACAAATCTGTTCCAGTTCAGGCATTGAGGGCTAAAAAGTTCGCTGGTTTGCATCGTCATATGTGGTAAGTCTTAAGATAACCATAATTATCAGGCGTTGAGGGTTAAACGGTTTGTGGTTATGTACCGTTTTAGGTAGAGGGTCTTGAGGAAACCATAATTTATAAGCGAATCATAATTTATAAGTGAATCATATTTGGTTATTTACGATCCAAGAGAAACAGTAAAACTGCTTTTAAGGAAGCCCAAATTGTTCCTCAACTAGTTTAATGGGTTATTATTAATAATCGATGGTTATTATTATAACATTGCCTGATTAGGTTTTTTTTTGGGAAATATCTCTATTGATTACAAACGACTTTAAATAATACGTGACGGAGAAATTGTATTCCATACACTATTTTTCACGAATGCATTCGGAATTTTTTCGTAGGAAAAAAAGAACAAAATTTAAAAAAATTAGTTCTCTAAACTACTAAAAAAATAATGGAATACTTTAATGTAAAATATTCTGTTGAATTTGGTATAAAAATAGTATTTAGAAATTTAATTTGAAGCTAAGCTATTTTGCTTTGCCAAATAAGAAATCACCACCGCAAAAGGGAATACTAAATGAGTCCTTTTTCCGTAGAGAGGAAAAAATTTCGAGCAAAATTACCTTACTGTACGGTAATGACATTTCTGGTAAAAAACTATAATTCTGATTAATTAAATCAAAATATACGGTAATTAAACAATTCATTTGGTAATTTTTGCGTTCATATGGTAACAGTTCGCCAGAAATTTTGGTTTTTAAAACAATAGTTTTTATTACCACTCACATAATTAAAAATACGAAACTGAAGAGTAAATTTAACCGAATAAATGGCTTTCATGTTATGCTCTAAGGCAGTGGTGCGCAAACTTTTTTCGACTGCGACCCCTTTTGTAGAGANCATTTTCTCGTTAATCTCCTTACATTCATTTATGAATCTCACGTAAGCTAAAATAGCTTTGTTATCTATCACAGTTGATTCATCAATCTGCAACGCAAATTTACCTTCTTTCAGAAATTTGATGAGTTTTGATTCAACGTCGGCGGCCATCTCATCAATACGCCTGGAAATAGTATTATTGCTCAGAGGAACACAGTGATTTATCAGACTTCCGCCTGCGATACCAAAACGTATGACGAAAACGATCCTGCCCTTGAATTTTTCTTAATTTTTAACTATCATAATTCTTTGTCTACACCAGAACCATAGGTTTCATATATATTTTCAATTTCAATCTCAAATAGCTTTTATTATTAATATTATTAGCAATTTTTATCTTTTGAATACTCGTCGCCGCCTGATCGCCCCCCTAAGGATTATCGCCCCCTTGAGAAGCTCTATCGCCCCCAGGTTGGGAACCACTGCTCTAAGGTATTAAGATAAAATTAGTAAAAAAGTATCAAATTATTAAATTAATAGAAAGAAAAATATTAAACAAAAATTGATAAAATGTAAGGAATTATTTGAAGAGTTTATGGAGCGTTACATTATTTGCCGGAGGTAAAGTCAGAAGGGAAATTTTATTAATAATAAACTAATTAATAAATTCACTAAGTTAAAACTTTAACATGTGATTAAAATAAGTTAGCAACAACATTTAGCATTTTAATTGTTTGAACATGATCAAAAATTAGACCGGAGAAGTTAAAAGAAGAGGCATTTGATTCATAATTATTAAACAATGAATAAAGATATATTAAAATAATATTTTCTTATATTTATAAATATCTCTGAGTATTTGAGAGGATAGCTTTACTAAAATTTAAGTAAATATGTTGAGAAAGTGCTAGGTAGCCTAACGGCAGTTTCTAATGATGACTGCATAATTTTTGCAAAAAAAGCATATTTTCGTTTGAATTACTCTTTTAAGTGATATGATTAAAAGTATTGTTATTAAAAGTAGGTACACATTTTTAAATAAAGTCAATAAAAAAAGAAATCTCGCAAAATCTCGTTGTCTGCCAAGGGGTCAAGGCTTCACAATTTCGAGACCGCAATGGGCGAATGTGATCAACATCGCGCATATGCTGCCTTTACTTCCCAGACAATTTGGTACTCGACAATCTGCAGCTTAGTGGCCTTTAAAACACTACCGAGGATTGAATCTTAGTTCTTCCCAATGACAGTCCAGTGCCTTAAACCTAAGAAAAAAAAATTTAAACTTAAATGTTTCAATAAATGCATTCAAACATAAATAATATTTTATGCATTTTACAAGTTTTACGAGAACTTGTGTGTTTCACTAAGGAGAAAAAAACTAGATGTATTGTTTTTTATATTAAGTTCAAAAAAATTTATTTTTAACGGGTTTTAATCCATGAAATCAACGTCTTTATCTACAACTTTTGAGTGTTCAGTGTGGAAATTGCCAATGTTGAATAAATTAAAATCAATTAGTTGAGGAGATTCAAAATTTCAAATTTTTTTTGTCACCACTGATTAAATGTTTTAACAAACGGAATGAATGGAAATTTAATGGAAAATGTTGGATGGATGTGGTGGATTAATATGCAATACTTAATTCCACCTTAATTCATTAACTTTTCTTCCTGAGTCATACGAGTCAGAAAGATCAAAATAACGGATTAAAACTTTAAAAAATCACTTTGGTTATTGTAGAATGTTTAACTTTCTTGGATAAACATCGCAAATGATTTTGTTTGCAACTGTTTCATTACTACCTTCTTGATACCGTAAAACTTAAAATTCCGGGTATATGCTTTTCTAGTATCTGGCTAACTATTCCTAAATTATAAGAAAAAAAAGCAAATGAGTGAATGAATAATTGAATGAGTGAATGAATGAATTGATGAATGAATGAATGAATGAATAAATGGATGAATGAATGAATGGATGAATGGATGAATGAATGAATGAATGAATGGATGAATGAATGAATGGATGAATGAATGGATGAATGAATGGATGAATGAATGAATGGATGAATGGATGAATGGATGAATGAATGAATGGATGAATGAATTAATAAAAAAACTAAGATTATTCACCAATAAACAAATCACTTTATATGTAATATGTCTTCGGCACGACTGTGAAATATAGACTAATATTGAGTTGGTTAAGAAACGACTTCACTTTCTGGTCCCTTAAATACATTTCAGTATTTTCATTTACAAATAAGGATGTTATTACTAAACACTGATTATGAAAGAAAAGATTACAATATTAGGATAAATTCTCTCATTATTTTCTTTTGATTTTCGCTCTTTGTGCAATATAAACTTGCTTAGTTAAATTCATGATAAATGACTACACATTCTATAAGATAATAGAGCCATATGGTGTATGAAAGGAGGGTGTAGTGATTTGATTATAAGCTGGATTAATAACCTATACAATAAATGTGTCAGTGGTTTGTTCCTCCAATGTAGATAATGCATTCCTATCATTTAATGATTATATTTGATGTAATGACTGTGGTTCGAGTATCAAACTATACAATCGCAGTATATATAATAAACCACATCAATAACGCTTCTCATATTAGGATTATTCTCAGCAATTATCTACTTATCATCCAATTCTAAAGCATGCATGGCTAATTTGAATATCTATAAGAGCCAAACTATGCGCAGCTTTACATTGCGACAAAATGATAGTTTCGCGATAGTTTTTTATTTGACGGAGAGCTGAAACTTAAATTTTATTGATATTTAAATTAAAATTTTGAACTCAGATGTAGTTTTAAATCTTCTTGCAAAGGGATGAAAAGATTAGTTTTATTTTATCAGATGTTTTTCCTCGGGAATAGGATGTTCTTCAAGGAAGCGTTTTAAGTGTGACACTTTTTATTTTGAAAATTAATGACATTTTACATCAATTTCCTACAACTGCCCATGGCAAGTTGTTCCTAGATGATATTAAAATTTCATGCCAATCTCTCAATATGTCACTCATGGAATGACAATTACAACCACACATTTACTCTCAATGGTAACATTATTCCCCTTTTAAGTTACTAAGTTATTGCCGTTACTAAGTTTGTATTTATTGAGAATTTATTTTTAATCTAAGCAAAACTTGGTAAAAATTGACATTTTGAGCTTTTTCTAAATTTTTGAAACTTTTATCTGTTTAGAAAGGTGTAAATATTTATTTTAAAATCGCTTGAATACTATAACATGAGACATTAGATTTTTGGTTTCAACCTTCAATTAATTAACTTGCTTTAGTTCAGTTAAAAGACGTGTAGACTAGTATAAGAAAAACAAGGAAAAACTACATTTAAAAAAGAAGGAAAACTGTTAATACTAATAAGTTTTTTAAAAAAAATTAACAAAAAAATCTTAATAAAAATTGAAAAGCCCAAAGTAAAATAATGAAAATATATAATTTTATTATTCTGTAGTCAGCTTATAAGATTATATTCGCAAATTATTGTATAATATAGCCAAAGAAAAATACATCAAATACAAAAGTGAGAGGAGCACTTGAAAATCAAAATGAAAATAAAACATATTAAGTACAAAATACAAAAAATACAAAATGAAACTAATATTCAGGAAAAAATTATGTACGTTTCATTCTGTATTTTGAAAATAACTGATTTAATAAAATTATTATTGTATATCTGTATTGTATAAATAAAAAAAATTAACTCACTTTTTCTTTTAAATATTAATTTGATTCATAGCTACTCAAAAAAGGGGAACATACGATTATATCTGTAAAATGAGTGCTTTCTACTACTGCTTTAATATAGCCAAAGCAAAATATATCAATACAATAAAGTGAAGTGCACTCAAACAAATTTGAAACAAAAATAGTACATATGACGTAAAAAATACAAAATAAAACATATTACGCAAAAAAATAGAAAATAAAAATAGGAAGTACTATAAAAAAATACAGAATAAAATACAAATTGTAATATATAAACCGAGTAGTGAATTCAAATAAACTTACACATACCGTTATCTTTCAAGAATGTTCTAAAACATTTTTGTAACAAGTTTTCCAGACTACGAAATATGAAAATAGAAGACTAAATAAAGAATAGAGGGAAATTTTTATGGCACGTTCTCACTGAAGTACTGAAGCGCGTTTGATTTGTTAGTTACCTTGGATTGACTCGAACAGGAAGAGCTGGATAATTCAAAGTTTATAATTAATAAGGTATATTTTTATTAGTATATTTTTTTAATAATTTTAGTGAAATTATTAACATTCACTAAAAAAAATCTTTATACAATTTTTTGTATTAAATTTTTATGGCGCGCTCTTTTAGAAGTACTGAAGCGCGTTTGCTTTGTTAGTTACCTTGGATTGGCTCGAACAGGAAGAGCTGGATAATTCAAAGTTTACAGTTAATAAGGTAGATTTTTATCTGTAAATTTTTTAAATAATTTTAGAGAAATAATTAACATTCATTAAAAAAATTATTTATTCAATTTTTTGAAGATTTTCAGCTACGGAATTGCCTGGATTGGATTTGCACGTGGTAAAAATATCAATTTAAGTATCAAAAAAATTTTTAATAAAATTATTAATAATAACATATAATTAATAATAGCAATAATAAACATATAACTCAAGGAGTTTATATAGATTTTAATTAAATTACTTAGGCATCCATTTTTTTAAATAAAATTTTGAAAGAGTTTGCTTATTCGCGTTTTATATAAATAAATATTACTCCATATTCTTTTAATTCTATTCATTTGATTAAAAATTACTTTTAAATAAATATTTTTTGAGATATTAGAATTCCAAGTTATTAGTTTATTTATATTAAAGTTAAAATCATTTCTCTTATCGCATAAATCAACAATGTAGACATTTTCATCTTTTGTAATACCCAAATCAAAAAATTTGAAATTAATATTATCGTCATGATTACGGAGCAGGATTAATTTCCAGGGGTGAATATTATTTAACAAAAATGTATAATTTTGAAAATTGAAGATAATTAAATCATCAAGGAACCTAAAAACAAATTTATTATTAAGAGCATAATTTTTAACATAATAGTGCAGAAATATGTTAGCTAAGAGAGAGGAAAAACTAGATGTTTGTGATATTCTGTCAATTGAACAAAAATATGTCTTCCATTGTAACGATAATTATTAAAAAGACAAATATAAATATGAATTTCCCAATAATAAAAATCAGGATAGTAAAAATCGGATCCCAATAATAACAACGGAATGTGTAAGTTCATTTGAATTCACCACTGGCTTTAGATATTTCATTTTGTATTTTTTTCTGTACTTTTTTTTGGTTTTTATTTTCTATTTTTTACTTGATATGCTTTATTTCGTACTTTTTACTTAATATGATTTTTGTTTCAAATTTTTTACTTGATATGTTTTATTTCGTATTTTTTACTTAATATGATTTTTGTTTCAAATTTGCTTGGCTACTCTTCACACTATTGTATTGATATATTTTGCTTTGGCTATATTAATGCAATGTTAGAAAGCACTCTTTTTTGCGGATATAATCGGGTAAGCTGATAACGAGATCATATCTTTTCAATGTTTTGTTTTCGGATTTACATATATACAATACTATGAATGACAGAAATTGGTGGTTGTTGACTTTACCAACTAGTTATTTTAAGGTCATGTTTTACTTTATAACTTTTTCGAACTAAGCATTTTGATTTTTTAAAGCTAAAATTTTCAGTTTTCGCCACAACAAAGGCACTTTTGTAAAAATGCTTCAAGGCTGGAAAATTTGCATGTAGTTCAGTTTTCAAAGATAAAAAGCTTAGCTAATTCAACCTTTTTTTTTAAAAAAAACCCCCATAATATTGTTGATATAGCTCTGTTATATACATGTAATATTAATTATTCAAAACCAATACAATGTGTTTATAGGAAAAATAAACGAACGATTCTTTTTGAACTTTATAAAAAATTTTTATTTTTGGAAAATAATTGATTTATTTTATTTTAGAAATTACCAGTAAAACTAACATCTCCCATGAAAAAAGTTTTTTTTTAAAGTTTATAAATTCATTAAGAAATAAAAAATGCTTCCAATAAAAATAAATCTCAGTAAAAATCCTTTTTAATTACATGCTCTTTAACCTAGATTATATGAAAGCTTGACTGCAACATAAATTTTTTTAAAAAGCTTCTTTTTATTTGAACGTTGCTCTAGTTATCAATAAACTACACCAATTTACGTAAAATTATTGCACACTCAGAATTTTTTTCAAAACATTACTTCCGGATTTAGGAATGTTTAATACCTTTCAAGTAATCAGGATGAAAAAAGGAAAAATATTCTGTTTTCTCCCCTGTTTCTAATAAAGGAATTGAAAAACTATGTGACACTACAGCTAAAAACTTTGTTCTTAAATTTATCTTTTTTCATCCCCTTGATTTGTTGTGCATTATTATGTTTAGTACCGTTTGTAAACTCTTCTAAACTTTAAAAATATTTGTATTTTGCGCTGCATAGAAATATTTTTTTCTCTAGTGAATATTCTAACTTTTTTTATTTTAACTTAAAAAGAAATTGTTAAAAGTTCTATATTTTGAGAGTATTTTATGTAATTATGTATTTATGTAATTAAGTAATATGTAATTATGTATGTTGTTGCTGTAGTTCTGCGTCGCACTAGAGCTGCACAATGTGCTATCGGCGACGGTCTGGGAAACATCCCTGAGGATGATCCGAAGACATGCCATCGCAATTTTGATCCTCTGCAGAGGGGATGGCACCCCCGCTTCGGTAGCCCGACGACCTGCACGCGAAGTCGAGCACTTTATAGTAGAACAGTCTAACAAGGACCAATNTGCCATCACAATTTTGATCCTCTGCAGAGGGGATGGCACCCCCGCTTCGGTAGCCCGACGACCTGCACGCGAAGTCGAGCACTTTACGGTAGAACAGTCTAACAAGGACCAATACCGCACACCCTCGGTCCTTACGCAGACTAATCCAAGAGATCACCCACCCGCACACTGACCGCAGCCAGTGATGCTTGACTTCGGTGATCTGTTGGGAACTGTGTCTTAACGATCAGTCCACTGCGGGACGTAATTATGTATGATGTATATGTAATGTAATTATGTATGATGAACCGTAAATTAAATCGAGATATTATTTATGTTTCAACAATATTTTATTCTCACAAGCACTAGATAAATATTGTTAAGAAATATATTGTTACCTAAATCCTTTAATTATCATATTTAAATATTTTGTTAAGAATTTTTTTTTTATTTTTATTTTTAAATGAGAGAGCTCCATCTTCTATTTGCTAACGAAAAACCTTTGAAATCACTTATTGAAAATATTGTGATTTTTACTTAAGGCATGAAAAATATTTATTATATTTATTTTCTTTATCTCAACCGCAGAGTTGGGAAAGTTTTTTTTCGCTTGCCTATTAGATAAGAAAAAAAGTGCATAATCCGCTTTTTTAAACATATTTAAAATAAAAAATTTTACTGCCTTAATGAATTAAACTATAATAATTTTCCTGCGCCTCGGTGCTGGATTCAATTCTTGATTCCGCAAAGAATCACCGAGTACATGCGATAAGCGTTCTGGTAATATCGAAAGTAATGTGGTCACTGAACAGTACCATGGGTCCATCGATGTCTAAATAGTGGAAGTGGCCACGTGAATGGATGGTGCTGCCATCTATTCGTGGGATTTTGAGTTAAGAAGTACATTCACCCTTGCGGTTCTTTCTTGTCATACGAAAGACGCATCTTCTTGACTTAATTCACAAAAGGCGAGTAGATGGTAATCTTGACTTGTCCTCGTGTCATTATAAACAACAACAACACAATATTTTTCCTTTTTTGGGGGAGGGGAAATTTGTCTAACTTAAGTTACGGCTATTAGTTCATAATTGTAGCAATTATTTTATACTATTGAAATCCCATGAGTATGATTCAATATTTGTCAGAGGTCTTAACGAGCATATCCCATGAAGAATAATGTTGTAGATAACAGAGAGAATGTCAACTACTTTTTGAAACTCATCTAACTAAGGAATTTTATTTTTAAAAGTTTTAAAGGAAACGAGACATAATGATGGCATGTTTTTCGTTCCTTATAACGAGTATCTTAAAGTATCAAATATAAAGTTAAGAGAAAACAGCTTAAAGTATCAAGTTAAGAATGCAACTTTTAAATGAGGCAATTATTCAAAAATTGATTCGAACTTATTTTTATGTGTGGAAATTAATATCATGTTTCAAAGAGCTTTTGACTTTTTTAATAAGTAATGAACTTGGTATTCAGCCACGAGTGAATTTGAAATTTCTCAAGAGTCACATAAGAAATACTTTGGAGAAGTAGCTTAAATTTCAAGGGTTTTCTATTTCAGGCTACGAGAACTTTTAAAACTGAAATTTCGTAATTAGTGAAAACCGAGATTATCATCTCGGAATTTACTATACAATTGTTAGTTGACTCTGGAAAAATGCAGGTTTGGTGGAGAACATATAATTTTGATTTGATTTAATTCACAAATCATTAAATCTAATTAAAGAAACTTCATTGATGAAATTTGTTTTTCTTGTGAAATCTATGAAGTTTTAGATGAAGTAATATTTTAAAAAGCGAAAAGAAAAAGTTTATTTTGTAAATTTATGTAAAATTACTGATTTAAATTTCATCAAATCAACATTTTTATTAATATAACTACTCACAGTGCCTAAAATAAAGAGAGGACTCTTGAATAACTTTTGATCTAATGCTACTGGATTGAATCTTAATTGTTCGAGAGGTAGACTTCAAATATGCTGATAAATTAGTGCAAACGATATTTTAAGTTACGGAAGACACAAAAACATACTTTCTCTGAAAAAAATATACTTTTTTTGACAGATTTAGATTTCTGATCCTCAAAATATAGGAAATAACCGCAGTTTGGGAAATGTGGTCCCAACAGTTTGGTCGGGAGAGCGGTAACAAGTTAGGAAACCTTAATGTTAATACTTTTTGCGCATTTCACCATATCTCGATAATTTTTTAAGTGAATTCAAAAATGTTTGCTCACAATTATAAAATTTGTTTATCCAAAGATAAGTCCACGAAAAATATTATTTTTAGCAAATATTTATTATTTTACTTAAAACTAGTGTATAAAATTTTGAATTCTAAGGTAGACAGATTTTATCGTCGTTTTAATGAATGCAATTTTAAATGGCAAAGTACAAAATTTAAACAAAATCGTTCGAGTAGTTCATGAGAAATTGAATTTGGAAAAGTATTTTTGAAATTGGATTTTTCAGGATAAAAATATTAGTAGTCATCCTCTTTAACCATTAAGATTGAGTTCTAGATCGTGAAGATCCGATCATTAGATCAAAATTTATTCAGGGTGGTCCATTTATTTTTTGGAGCACTGTGCATTATCTTTCTGTTTTTGTTCTGTCATTTAAATAACTTAGTTATTTAGAGACCAATATTAAAGCAACTTTATCCAAATTTAACGAAACAAATTTAATTTTCTACCGAAGTTTTCAATGGCAAATTTATGTTTAAGTTATGTTATGTTATTATGTTAAAAAATGGTTAAGAATCAAAAAGAAATATTAGTGTTGCATCATAATAAAGCAGAAAACAAAGTTTAAAAGTACGAATCTTGTAGTTAAACGAGTCATATTGAGAGTTTAAATACGTAGGATCGTAAGAGAGCTTTATTTACTATGTTACCGAGTATTGTTATAAGCTTTATTATGTCACAGTATATGAGAGTTTAATTTATGTTGTTGCGTCGGATTAAAAATTACATAATGTTAGAACGTACGAGTGTTTTATTTTTTATATTTCCGCTTCTTATTTATTTATCTAGCTCCGTCATTGAACAACCTACCCAATCTTGAGTTTACGACTACCAAAGTAACTTTGAAGTTTTGAATCCAATCCAGAAAGCAAAAATCAAGCAATAGGAGAAGTTGGACTTCGTGGAGGACTTTTTGATGGAATTAACCTGCCAATCTAAACCTCTCACGTTTAGACTGACGGCGAGTGGACACTCCAACCCATGATTCGCCGACAACTGAGGATATTTTACGTCAGTATTGCTGTTTTTGCAAGCTGGGAGTGGGATTTGTAATGACTAGCCATTGCTGGCATTCATACCCGGGACACACATTAGGAGGCGAGTGCTCTTTTTTACCTGGGCCACCACGGCTCTTCTAATACTTATTGTGAGATTCATTATGTTAAAGTGTAACCGAGTTTGTGACGCTCGTTAATCAGTGATCGACGGCTGTCACGATTCTGAAGTAGGATCTTTTGTTTACATTATAGGTTTGCTTATACCTCTTTTGATAGTTGCACGAAGACCGTCAGAGGGCGAAGGCCATACACAGGACAAAGACAGTAAGGGACTTTGCATATCTCTCTTTACAATAATTGTAATGAGTGGGATATTTGCATATAGTTATTTTCTTTAGTATTTTAATAGTTAATGTTGTGCAAAAAGCTGTTGGCGCCAAGTTTATTTTTAATTGGTTCATGGGATAAATATGGATGGGTTCACTATTTACTTCTTTCATTGGTTATACATTACATCGTTTACATTACGTTGGTCATTACCAGCATGCATTTCAATGAACAGCTTAGGAAAGATTTTCCAGAGTGTTTTTGAAAAACTTATATGTTTTATATGTTTACAACACAAATGCTTTATATGGTTGATGTTTCGGAAATCATTTCGGTAGTATGAGTCATTATCAATAAATTCCCAATGAATTAAATGTCTTTGGATTTATTTTAAGAACTTCTAGTCAACGCAAATACAATATGTATTAGCCGTTTCTGGAATAATTTATGTTGCGTGGGTAATAACCAACGTACTTTTTAATGGACAGTAAATAGAAGTTTTGATAAAATGATAAAAATAAAAAGTAGTAATAAGATTAAATTAACAAAAAAATCTTCAGGTAAAAAAATAACTTCAGCACTTCATTCAGCCAAAATTTCTTTCTTCCTTCAGTACTTCATTCATTCAGTCAAATTTCCCCCAAAATAAAACATTTCTTAGAGAAATATTCCTGAAAAGTTTATTTTACAAACCACGTAGAAGTATTTTGGAAATTTAATGTACAACAATTTAATAAGATATAAACATTTATAAATGTAAGTAAAATTGTTATGTTTTTAGAACAAATAAAAAAATTATAAAAGAAAAATGTATGGCCATTTCTTTGCATCAATTGAGGGCATTTCTTATTTCTCATACTTGATTTAGATTTTTCTACCAAAATTTACTGATGTTTATTTGTTCAGATACCAGTTAAAAGATAACATCAAATAAAATTATGATGTTATAAGAATTAAAATATGATCTATAAATAACCAGTTTTTATTTGAAAAACTTATCAGCTCATATCTTTTACCATTTCAATACATAATAAATGATATAGGAGAAATATGTTTTTGCTCCGTTATTTTTGTTAAGGTGATTTGTAGAATTCCAGGCACATTTATTCTTCCATTGTTAGCAATTGAAGAACTTTTGAAACACATTTGCAAACGCTGTGGTTATATAGAAATATAGTTTTGTAACAAAATAATGTTATGTTGCTTATTGATTTCCCCATATAAATTGCTCTGTTATTTTGTATGTCGAAATTCTCCTTTGCAACTAATGTAATAATATGTCTGGGGGAGCAAGAAAACCCTGTGTATAATTGAAATCAATCTGACCACAATCACAATATTCGAAAGGCGTGTGAAGGTCAAGTACTGGTTTGTGGTTTGTGTGAAACTTGGACCGTTTACTTATATGGTTTATTTAAAACGAACTTTGTGATTTTCTTTAAATGCATTATAGTTCGCATTCTGAAATTAACAACGAATTTAGGAGAAAAATTTCACGAACAATTTAACAAGTTTGTAAAAGAAAATATTCAAACCGAAACTTAGCGAGACAGCATATTATTCCTTCGATACAGAATTTAGGAATGTAAGCCGTTTCGTCAATTTATAGAACTTTAATGAATTTTACGCTTAATTTTGGCTCACAGGTTTCTTTGAAGACTAAAACAAAAACCAATGTGGCAAGACTATGTTGTAAAACAGTCAAAACTATACCGAGAAAAAAAGTATGGCTAAAATTTACTGTGTTTCTGTCTTTATGGGAACACCGAAAAGCTCGGAAGTTTTTGCCGTAGTGCTTTGTCAAAGAATTTGATAAAATTAACAATGAAATATGGCTTGATAATATGCAATAAAATTTGGTAAATGTGGTAATTTTTATCATGATACCTTAGAGCAGAGGTACCCAAAAGATGTTCTGAGAAACCCTAGGGTTCCGTGGAGGAAAAAAAAAGGATTCCGTGAATTTGTACATATTGAAACCATTGATGAGTTTTGAATCTTCCGATAATATTTNATTTACTTACTTTCACTGGTTAAACATCACATCATTTATATTATGTCGGTCATTACCAGCATGTATTTCAACGAACAGCTTAGGAAAGATTTTCCAGAGTGTTTTTGAAAAACTTATATGTTTTATATGTTTACAACACAAATGCTTTATATGTTTGATGTTTCTGAAATCATTTCGGTTGTATGAGTCATAATCAATAAATTCCCAATGAATTAAGTGTCTTTGGATTTACTTTAAGAACTTCTAGGCAACGCACATACAATATGCTTTAGCCGTTTCTAGAATAATTTATGTTGCTTGGGTAATAATCAACATATTTTTTAATGGGCAGAAATAGGAGTTTTGATAAAATAATAAAAAAAAATAATAATAAGATTAAATTAACAAAAAATCTTCAGCCAAAAAAATAATTTCGGCACTTCATACAGTCAAAATTTCTTCCTTCCTTCAACACTTCATTCATTCAGTCAAATTTCACCTAAAATAAAATATTTCTAAGGAAATATTCTTGTAAAGTTTAATTTACAAACCAGACATAGAAATATTTTGGAAATTTAATGTACAGCAATTTAATAAGATATAAACATTCATAAATGTAAATAAAATTGTTACTTTCTCAGAATAAATAAAAAAAAATATAAAAAAAAATTATGACTATTTCTTTGAATCGATTGAGCGTATTTCTTATTTCTTATTTTAGATTTAGCTTTTTCCACTAAAGAATTTACTGATGTTAATTTGTTCAGATAACAGTTGAAAGATAAAACATCAAATAAAATTATGATGCCAATAGAATTAAATGCGATCTATAAATATCCTGTTTTTAGTTGAAAAACTTATCTACACATATCTTTTACCATTTCAATGCATACTAAATGATATAGGAGAAATATGTTTTTGCTCCGTTATTTTCATTAAGGTGATTTGTAGAATTCCAGACACATTTATTTTTCCATTGCTAGCAGTTGAAGAACTTTTGAAACACATTTGCAGAAGTTGTGTTTATATAGAAATATAGTTTTGTAACAAAATAAAGTTATGTTGCTTATAGATTTTCCCATACAAACTGCTCTGCAACTTTGTATGTCGAAATTCTCTTTTACAATTAATGTAATAATGTGTTTGGGGGGGGGGGGGG
>NC_092209.1:67892099-67908386 GCF_043381705.1 Parasteatoda tepidariorum
GTGGGGGGGGGGGGGGCAAGAGAACCCTGTGTATAATTAATATCAATCTGGCAACAATCACAATATTCGAAAGATATGTGAAGTTCAAGTACGGGTTTGTGGTTTGTGCGAAATTTGGACAGTTTGCTTACATGGTTTATTTTAAACGAACTTTGTGATTTTCTTTAAATCCATTATTGTTTGCATTCTGAAATTAAAAACGAATTTGAGAGAGAAGCTTCACGAAAAATTTAGGAAGTGTGTAAAAGAAAATATTCAAACCAAAACTCAGCGAGACAGCATATTATTCCTTCGATACAGAATTTAGGAATGTAAGCCCTTTCGTTAATTTATTAAACTTGAATGAATTTTACGCTTAATTTTGGCTCACAGGTTTCTTTGAAGACTAAAATAAAGACATATGTGGCAATACTGTGTGGTAAGACAGTTAAAACTATACCGAGAAAAAAAGTATGGCTAAAACTTACTGTGTGTTTCTGTCTTTATGGGTACATCAAAAAGCACGGAAAGTTTCGCCGAAGCGCTTTGGCAAAGATTTTGATAAAATTAACTATAAAATATGGTTTTATAATGTGTAATAAAATTTGGTGAACGTGGTAATTTTAATCATGATACCTTAGAGCAGAGGTACCCAAATGCTGTTTTGCGAAACCCTACGGTTCCGTGGAGAAAAAATAGGGGTTTCATGAGTTAGTCCATATTAAAATTAGTGATGAGTTTTGAAACTTCCGATTACATTTAGATACAACCAATAATTCATAATTTATTTAATATTTTGATAGCCTGTTTGAATTTATCTCAAGCAAAGGACCAATGAAATGGAAATGGCACGGTTAATAGAAAATATAATATTTCTGATAACAATATATTGAACAAATTTTTACTCAATGTATAGCAATCAGAAATATTATATGTTATCAGAAAAAGAACAATCATTTATAAAGTTTTGCATTAGTATTTCCTATAGCCCCTTACAAATCAAAATAAAATAATTTCATAACCATTTTAAACGCAGTTTTCATCTGGAAGTAAACTATAATTTGACTTATTTTATTCATTCATGTATATATACTAAAAAGAAATTAGTAATAATGCTGATGTGACATGATCTTCTAGACTTGGTCTAGGGCTCTAGAACAAGGGGATAAGCAACAACAACAACAACAACACAAATTAATAATAAGATTAAATATGGAACGAGGACAACAAATTTAACGGTTGGAAATAAAATCTAGTATTATCAAGAATAAAAGTAAGAACCTAAGATTATTAAGAATAAAACGATAAAAAATATTTATTCCTCTAATTGAACATTTTAAAAATGGTTTCTATAAGTTATTAACGTTCACGATTACCTTGACAAATTTTATTTATATAGTTGGGGTTCCGCCGAGCGAAGGCTGATTATTTAGGGTTCCGTAGTCGGAAAAAATTGGGAACCGCTGCCTTAGAGCGTAGTATAAATCAACTTATTCGGTAAAATTTACTTTTCAGTTTTGTACTTTTTACTAAATCATTGGTAATAAAAGCTATAATTTTGAAATCCTGAATTTCTGGTAAACCGTTACTATATGAATGGAAAAAATTACTAAACGAATGGTTTCAATACCATATATTGTGATTTTTAATGCCTTTTTTTTCTTACCACAAATGTCATTCATACTTAACGATAATTTTTCCCAGAATTGTTTTTCGTTGTGCGAGTATAGAAATATACGGTGACTTGAATGTTTCGGAGCTTAGAGTTCCAGTTAACACGTATTTCAGCTTTCTTTGGTTAATCAACTGCTCAACTCTTATGTGAGAGCAGGGAAAAGCTTCAATACGATTCAGTTGGGTTTATTATATGGAAAAAATGTGTATTATCAAATAAATAATTCTTGTTAATGTTTATTTTGAATTTAAAAACGTGTAAGAAGAAAGTAAAATATAAGAATACAACATTTAAAATTATTAAACATCTTTTGGTGTCTATGCCCTATAAGGACTACTTAAATTGAGACAACATCACGAGTTAATATAAAAATTATGTCGTAATTTGTCAATTTTGTTATAAAAATTGGGGAAAATTACAAGAAATCTAATTTTAAATAAATTTTATCTAATGCACAATTAATTAATTTCTATTGATAAAATTGATCATTTTAGTTATTTTCATTGTAAGTTAATCTATTTTTCCATTAAAGTATCGTACTGAAATAAATTAAAACCAAGTTACAATAGATATAAGATAAAGAAAGTGTTCCGTCTATTGCAAATACTCAATAGCAATTCAGCTGTGTATATTTAGCAAAATATTTTATAATAAGGAAAGAAAAAGTTCAATTTAATAATAATTAATGAAACTATCTAAATTGATGCGATTGCACTGTTATGTTTAAACCTACCAAATATGCCGGTAAGGCTTATTTAAGAACGAATGCAGAATGAATCCCTAATGCAGAAATACCAAGTTTTAAGAAATACAACTGTATTTTCACATTAAAAGAAACTGTATCTATCGTTTTAATTAGCATATTTCAAAAGGAAATGTTTTGAACAGGGAAATATCGCAAATTTGAAAATGAATTTAAATATTATAAAAATATATAATTTAGGTTTCCATCTCATTAAATAGCTTACGATATTTTATTATAAATTAATTATATTTAGGTAGTATAATTAATAACTATATATAAAGCAAAATGCCTGTTTATAGTAATTGCGTTTATTTACATAGAATTTTATATTTAATTAAGATTTGTGCAAATATATACAATTTACTTAATTATAAATAGTGTAATATCAGTCTATTTTCGAATCTAATTTAAATGTCAATGGAGCTTCTGTGTTTACCATAAGGTAATTTGGTTTTATTAGAGAACTTTTTTAGCGGGACTCACAAGCAATTGTGTTTATTTCATGAAAAGGAAAAAAATTGCGATTATTACAAAGGTTATGAAATTATAACTCAATATCCATCTACTTGGTGTTTTACGCCAGTTCGACTTTTCCTGAGTTCTAATAATTGCCTTCACTTTTTTCTGACTGTTATAGTGATATTCGTGTTTAAATAGCTTTCCTGTCTTCAATAATTGTTTGTTTTATAAGTAATAAGAAATTATAAAATTTTGAATTATGCACAAAATCTTTGCGTAAAGAAGTTTAAGTAAAACGATTACAAAAGTTTCGATTCATACAGATTGTAATAGAATTACACAACTCAAGACTATAAGACTCAAGGTTATATGCGTGCAGCTTATATGCTTTGTCCCAGCTGCAATGCATTCTGAAAAAATTCACAAGAGCTGTTAGCCTCAGCGATTCCAGAGCTTCTCTGCTGGCTAATCGCTTCTGACAATAACCCCATAAGATAGGACATATTGGATTGCCGTTATCATCTTAAAAACCTGGCATCACTTGAGAAAACTCTAGTGGGTTCCTGCCCACTGTGGAGTTCAGGCAACGAGAAAGCCAATTTCCTGGCTTTGCTTATGCAAAAACTTTCTCGTTCTATGCCCTTCCATACTATTAAAAATTTTATTAAAATATCTATTAAAGCCCGTGCTCAGGAAGCAGTGTTTCCCGAAAGTCTTGGAAGAATGCCATCCCAAATTTGTGTAATATTGCCCAAGGCATAGAGCAGACGCTGAATTCCGCCTAGCCACCAGACATGACTGCCTAAGAAATCATCCTTATAGACTCAAAATTGTTCCTTCCCCGATATACACTCTGTGCAGCTCTGGAGTGTCATGGACTCTGCACATCTACTCTTATGTCCTGCTCTGGGTAATAGACTTTTTTCGCTGAGTATTATTGGGAGACTAGAGATATGTTAGAGATGTGTTAGATTAATGAACTCTGTTTCAGTTCTTTTTTATTGTACTTTGTGTCTTTATTTTTACTTGTTTTCTGCTGTAACTGTTCATAATCTTCCATTAGAAATAAAAAAAAAAAAGGTTATATGCATATAATCATACAACTCATTGAATAATTCAAGTATATTCAAGTTTATGGAAAATATTTATATTTTCTGAAGTTTTATTGTTTGTTGCAAATAATTATACTCTATGATTTATATTTCTCCTTTTTCTATAAAAGCGTAATGAGGAAGACAATTTGATTTAAAAAAAATAATGAAATTGTATGCTTTCTTTTGTTTCGTAATATAGAAAACATTTAAATGAGTAACACAATTGGCGATCTTTTTTGTAAACTTTATGATAAATTATAATGATTGCTTATCATTATTACATCTCTTACTTGTTCGGTATTAAGAGGGGAATTTGCTGCAAGATTTGAGGAAATAGTTCAGGGAGACTGCGTTTAGAAGCCGGAAATTACATATTGCAATTAAAAAAGACTATGAGAATATTAAAACATCGTCGTTTTATCTGTTCTTGTCTCATTTTTAGTATAAAACAGTATTAAATAGTTATGTGCTAGTTAGCCCCTTACAAATNAATAGAATTAAACAACTCAAGATTATACGACTCAAGGTTATATGCGTGCAGCACAGCTTTGTCCCAGCTGTAATGCATTCTGAAAAAATTCACAAGAGCCGTTAGCCTCAGCGATTCCAGAGCTTCTCTGCTGGCTAATCGTTTCTGACAATAACCCCATAAGACAGGACATATTGGACTGCCGTTATCATCTTAAAAACCTGACATCACTTGAGAAAACTCCAGTGGGTTCCTGCCCACTGTGTAGTTTCAGGCAACGAGAAAGCCGACTTCCTGGCTAAAAAGGTGCTTTAATTTTGCCAAAAATTTCTCGTCCCATGCCCTTCCATACTATTAAAAAACTTATTAAAATATCTATTAAAGTCCGTGCTCAGGAAGACCTCTACAACCGTGTTTCCTAAAAGTCCTGGAAGAATGCCATCCCAAATTTGTGTAATATGGCCCAAGGCATAGAGCACTCGCTGAATTCCGCCTAGCCACCAGACATGACTGCCTAAGAAACCATCTTTATAGACTCAAAATTGTTCCTTCCCCGATATGCACTCTGTGCAGCTCTGGAGTGTCATGGACTCTGCACATCTACTCTTATATCCTGCTCTGGGTAAGACTTTTTTCGCCGAGCATTAATGGGAGACTAGAGATATGTTAGAGATGTGTTAGATTAATGAACTCTGTTTCAGTTCTTTCTTTGTACTCTGTGTCTTTCTTTTTACTTGTTTTCTGCTTTAATTGTTCATAATCTGCATTTAGAAATAAAAAAAAGGTTATATGCATTATCTAATTGACAACTCATTGAATAATAAGTATATTCTAGTTTATGGGAAATACTTATATTTTCTGAAGCTTTATTGTTCGTTGTACATAATTATACTCTATGATTCATATTTCTCCTGTTTTTATTAAGGCATAATGAGGAAAACAATTTGATTAAGAAAAATAATGAAATTGTGTCCTTTCTCTTGTTTCGTAATATAGAAAATATTTAAATGAGTAACACAATTGGCGATCTTTTTGTAAACTATAATGAGTGTTTACCATTATTGTATTTCTCACTTTTTCGGTATTTAGAGGGAAATATTTTGCAAGATTTGAGGAAATGGTTAGGGAGACTGTGTTTAGTAGCCGGAAATTAGATATCGCAATTGAATAAGGCTATGAGAATATTAAAACATCGTCGTTTAATCTGTTTTTGTCTCATTTTTAGTATATAACAGTATTAAATAGTTATGTACTGTGTAACCAACTAACTGACCTCTAAGCCAGCTGGGATCCCAGAGGCGTGTAGCCCTGGTGGTGACTGAGAGAACTTTTCAGAGTGTTGTTAGTTCGAGTTTCCGGACTAAAGCATGAAGATGACTTTTCCCCCTCTCCTCCGATGTATTTTTAAAATTTACTTTTTTAAGTTAATTTATTTTTTCTTAATTATTTTATGTAGTATATGTATTTGTTCCAATTGAGTTTCTTTTATAATGGTTATAATTTATTTTGCCAACCTAGTACACATCGCTACACCAGCAATTTAAATCTGAAAAGTGGACGGTTTTGATATATTAACTGCTAAAATATTACCCTATGTTGATCGCAGATAATAAGATATCTGCAAGGGACGTAGTGTGGATATCTCGATCCTGATTGGTTGAAACGTGGCATTTGTTTACGTTAGCCACTGCTCTTTCCATTTTTTTTCTGGTAAGACAAGCCTCAAAAATCAATTTCCTTACATGACGCATTCTATATTTCTTCACAAAGATTTCAATTCTTTCACTATATTATATTTTTTACTTAATGCAAAGATAAGCACGAAGCCATGCAGAACATAGGCAAACTAATTATACATCGAAATTGGCAGGTATCCAAAACAAAAATGTATCACGGTTACAATAAACTATAAAAACAAATAATAAATATAAGTTAAGTAAAAGTCGTAGTCAAGAAGGAATTGTATTTTAACGAATTCGATTTTTGAGACGGCGTTGTATTTAATTAACTTCACGTTAATTAATATTCTAACTCATGTGCAGAAGCTTTGCTTGATTTTTAACACACCATCTTCTTCGCAAACAATAGGCTGGCTCTAAGGTTAAAATTCACGTGTCTGTGTATCAGTGATCGTCTTCTTTTCGGGTTGCACTCACCCAATAGTGAAAAAATTCCTCTCTATTGCTAGAGCATATAAAGAGCTCATAAAAAGAAGATGCGTTTTTCTTTATATCTATATGAGCCAAAATGGCAACAATCCGGCCAAAACGGTTTCAGCGCCATGCTACGGTAAAATGCTTAACCGTCAGTTTAATTGATAAATTGATAAGTTTATCGTTTTCTTTCATTATTTTTATTTGGACTTATAAAGTTCTTTATAATCGTTTGGTAACTTGTTTTATTTTATAAAATGCTCAGATGTTGAATCATTAAGGAGATTGTTTGTTAATGAAGACCACAATACCCTTTTCCAAAGTAAATTACGATTTATGTTAAATATTTCATTTTCACCCCATTTTTCTTGCTCTTAAATTTATTAAAATCTTAAATAAAATATCTATTTATAAGGATGACATGTGTAATCACTCTTTTTTATTAAAAACTAAATTGTGAAAAGCGTTATTGATGTAGATTTTTTTTACTTTCTTAGTTTATAGTAGAATTTACTGCATGAAGGATTGAAATAATGATTAAAGAAAAATATGACAGAAGTAATTTTTTTATGTATTATGGAGCTGAAATGTAAAATGAAAGATTTGGAGTTGATTAGAAAATTTTATTTTTCTACAAAAAGGGATAACATGAAAAGATTTCGAAAAACTAATACAAATTCAAGCAATCGAATCTTAATTCAACGATTTTGATTAAAACGAACATAAAACTCAATTTTAAAACAACAAATCAAGTAGATTTATGATTCATTCACATTATTCTACAAATATAATCGTACAGAAGCAAATTAAAATATGACAGAGGCGTTATTACATCATATACCTTAGAGTGCTAACTGTTCACATCCACTGAATCAACTAACTGTAAAGTACTATTAAGTGTTGTTAAAGGGCACAGTAAGGTCAGGAGAAATTTTAATAAGCTTACCTTGATGACTTCAGAATAGGTTGTTCGTCAGTGTTATAGTTAATGGTTCGGATTTAAGGGAAAGAAATATTAGATTTTTACAATTAATAAACTTACAAAATCAATATTCTTATAATCAATAAGTAATTAAAATTTTCATAATCTTTTATTATAATCAGCAAGCAATTATTATGTTTAAAATATGCTAATTGCATGTTGATTAAAATGAATTAAATATATCTAGACAGATATGTAAAATAAAATATTTTTCAAATTTAAAAAAAAATGCCAAAAAGTATATGTGATTTCAATTTCTGGAAATTATGGATTCTTCTTAGTTTGGCTATGCAGCAAATTTAATTTGCATTTAGGGATCCTTGTCTCAATAATTGTTATGGCTGCTTTGTTTCGTTACTATTTTTGATAAAAAAAAACATGATAAACGAAATAAGCAGTAAGAAAAAAGTAAGAAGTTCTGAACTACCAAAATTTGGTAAAATTTATTGTGCTTTTTGACCTATAGGAACATCGATACTAATTTCTAAAATCAAACCAAATTGATATTCTATGAAGGATTAAAATAGCAAGTATATATTTATATTTGTGTTTTTTGACACATAATCAAATTTTTAAAAAAATGCATGTGTATCATTAAACAATGAAAGATAAGGTGGGGTAAAGCCAGTATAAAATCAAGTTTTTTTAAAGAAGGCTCTAAAACCAAAACATGAAATTTATTTTACTGATTATCTTGATGCAATTTATATACATTGGATTCATATGGATTGAATATAAAGCATAAATCACGTATTTTGTTTGATTGTTTTCTTACAGTAATGCATTCAAAAGAACATGTTTTGATATACCCACTTTATCTTAGAGTGGGTTAAGTGAGTATAGTTTTAAAATTAGTATATATTTTACTAAAAAAATCTATGTAAATATAGTTTCAGAAATAAAAAGGCTTAGATGTATTATGTATATATTTAAAAAAATAAGTATGAATAAAGTAATTTTTTATCCTATTATTAAATTTAAAAGTTAATGCTTATGGCTATTAAAATTAGGTTTCATTTCGGATGCAATATATTTTGCAGAACTCTACACAATTTCATAAAAAAAAGAACTGTAATAGTTTTTGGCTTATTTGAAATACAAATGAGAGTGTAAAAATTAATATCGAGAGTGAAATGTTAATATCGTACTATTTATAACAGATATGTATTGTAAAAAAATGTATATGTAAAAAAATGTATCATTATTAAACAACGCATAGATATTTTGGGAAAAATTATAAGTAACTAGTGGGCTGCTCCCCCTGCTCGCTAACGCTCGCCAACCCCTGAAAATTGCTACGCAATCTTATATGGATTGCTTCGCAAACCAAGCTCGCTTCGCTCGCTACTAACTTGGGTACATTGCAAATGCACAAAATTCTAAGAATTCAAAACAATCATTCAAATCCATATAACAACTTTTTTTAAAATATAAAATTACATCTTTTTAGTAAATACTAAGTCATTAAAATAAATTTGAATTCAAATAGAAGAATATGTAATTCGTTAAACCTATTAGAAATGTGCTATAGTATAAAATCTTAAAGCGTAACAGCACGACTGAGACTCATTTTTCAATGAATAACTAATAACAATAATAAAACAAATAAATTCGTGATATAAATCAAAAATCGTCAAATAATTCCGTAATATATAAACTCGTGAAAAAAAGGGCTTTCGACAAAGTACTAAAATAGAGATCTATCGACAAAGACTACTCACTTCTGCCAAGCTTAATAGTATGAGATTGCCGCAGCTGATAAGGTGAATTTTGGAAGAGATCACATTTGATGAGAATGCTCTTTCTGGTTATTTCAGTTTCCGTTTTCAAAAGCGCTATATATTGAGCCACCTCAGCTAGATTTGGCATATGACATTATTAGCAGCAATCGTTGGTCGATTTTCTAGCGTTGCCATTCGGGGAGTTGTAATGAGGCATTATTTTGTCGCCGTGTAAGAGAAATATAAATGTAGATATTTTTAAACTTGAGATGGCAAAGAAATTAAACGATTAATTTATTCGAAGTAGCTACGAATATATTAGAATAATAGAAAATGCTATTTTAAACAAGAAAAGGGATAAACTTCATTTAGAGAACAAGACTTTTTCAAAATTAAAAAATATAAGAAATTAAAATGTTACGACCTCAAAAATATCCTAGACTTCATTAGTTTTCTAAATTTACGAAGTCGTTAATTTTTCTGACACATAGTCTTCTTTAAGGAACAGATCCTTAAGCAGGTGGCTGCGTACTTATGATACGAAAGACCCTTTTTTTTGTAAAACTTTGAAAAGAACCTCAGTAATTAAGGTCACTCCGAACTTTTTCTATTATAAAAATTTTAAAACTAAACAATTTGGCAAAAATCAAAAAATATTTTAACTTTTGGAAAATTTAAATCTTTAATATCATGTAAAGTGGTATTTTTCATATTCATTATCATACAATTTAAAAATTTAAGAAATAATTTACAACTTAAGAGAAGAGAAAAATATAATTATCAAATTATGTCTCTCACAAGAGAGGCACGCATCGTTAAAATTTATACTGAAAAGAAAACAAAGCTTGAAATACGAAGCATTCTTGGTTAGGCTCAAATCCAACTGTTAGAGAATAATCTCGAAAAGTTCCCCCCCCCTTCTTTAACTGCATTTTTTTTCTTTCTATTTAAAGTATATATACTTTAGAAAACAATCTATTAAACTTTTCCAGCTATTTAAAAATGTATTTTTCTGTTTAATTTTGCTATTTTCTTAACATTTGCTAAATGTTAGTATTTAAAAAAATAATTAAAAAATTAAATTGCTTTTAAAAAACGAAATTTTTACTTATATAAATATTTTTTATGATAAAATATTAAAAACTTCTCTTTTATTTTAATTTTACTTGATAAAATGCTCGTATTCCCTTAAATTTAAAAATTTTATAATATTTTGAAATTTTTATCAATGGTTTTTCTTAAATTTTTAATTTCTTCAATTACAACAAAAAATAACATTTTTCAGGAGAAAAATTTAAAATTATTTTTATCACTTTTTGTACTTAAATTTAAAATATAATATTTCAATTATTTTATAATGTATAAAAAATCATTTCTGAGACATTAAAAATCCTCTTGAGAAAATCTTGCCTTTTCCTTTAGATAGTTATGAACTGATTCGTAAAATAAAGTAAGTAATAAATGTGTTTAATGTTTAACTACAAATTTAAATTAATGTGTCGGCATTTTAAGCGATGGTATTCATATAACTACTTACAGATTTTAAAATATTTTATGTCCCTTTTTACACCTTGTCTCTTTTGGTGTTATTTCTTTAAATTAGGGGTCTTTCACCTTTTTCGACACATCAATAAATTCCGGAAATCTCATAAACCGCACACCTGCTGCATATTGTGGGCATAACATTCATAAACCAGGGTACGGTAACAGTTAGTTTAAGTGCAGGTTGCACAGTTTTGTGATCTGAGGTATATTAGTTTTTTCCTATAAATTCAAATAAAAGAAAATAATTAGTTAATTTTATGTTATCTTAAACAAAATATAATTATACCGATATACTAAGTATCTGCAGTGTTACAATTCGAAAAAAAAGATAAGTATTAATAAAATCAAACTTACTTGTCTCTTTTGGTGACCAGATTGATCCCCTTTCAAAATTATCTTGTACTGCATATAAACTTAAACCGTAACTACGCCGAATGCATAGCACAACTGTATTTAAATATTCTAATTCTTCAACCCCTCCTCCAACCTTAACACCTTAATTAGTTTGAAACAATATATTAACAGCATTTTTCACCGTCTAGCTGCTGCCCGCTCGGAGGCACTTTGATTCGAATTTTAACTATTTTCAAGAGATGTCAGCATTAATGTCAAAGTTTCTGGTGTATTGAAATTGCATTCATTTAAAAACTGTCCGGCACCCATTGAATAACACAAATTACCTGTATTAGTATGATTTCGAGGCATTTTAGCACAGCAGGCAGCAGAAGTATTAAAATCATTATATGAAAAGTTATTCAGGGTGGTCCGTTTATTTTTTTCCGCACTGTGCATGGTGTTTCATTTACATAGCTCACTAATGTTGATGAAAAGATTTTTTTGCTTCTTGGTTAACATTTCTAAGGAATTCCTCTTTATTGAACTAGACACCTTGTTACTCCAGATGCTCCTCTTTAGTGAATTCTTCTCGGTCATGAACACCGTTTTATGACCTTACATTGACTCTGCTGCATTCGACAGCACTGCTTTAAATCCTTCAACTGACCCCAGGAACTCGGTGCTTAGCAGCGTTCTATAAGTAAAACTCACGCAGTAGTGCAGTAGATTAAATAAAAAAGAGATGCTTTCTAAAGGATTTTTATTTTAGAGAGTTACCGTTTATCACGGATATTTAGCTTTTAGTCTTAATTCTTTATTCTTTTTCACCGTCTTCTTAAATTATTTTTATAAATTAAAATCATAACTATTAAGCTAAACATAGTTTATGAACTGTTATTAGTTGTAAATTTAACTAATATAACTTGTACTAATTAATGATAAGAAGAATTAAGTGGATTATACCGTAAAAGAGTTGACTCGATTTCGAAGAGTTGATGAGAGTTATGACGATGCATGGCAACAGCTCATTATCCCGTGCTATCACGAGGAAGATGTGAAGTGCTTTTGCAAATTTAACTTCTGTTGCGGAATCGTGTTTATAAGCACGGCGAAGGGAAATGGGAGTAATAACCTTTAGATTGAGTTTCATAACCTACTAAAACTGAAATTCACAATCTGATTAGATGAGGTGCAAGTGTACTACTACAGCTAATTGAACTAAAATTCTCAATGTAATTAAGGTAATTAACAATTGTTCATGCATTTGTTCCCGCGTTTTGTTAATTTTTAAACAGACTAATATTTTTATAACATAAGTATTGTATGCATTCCTCATATTAAAATCAAAACAAATCAATACAAAAAAAATTTGTATATTAAAATTGAAATTAAATTATAACCTTATAATTAAAAACAATATGGTGCTTGTTGGTAGATATTGATAAAATATTGATAACTTTTATTGATATATTGATATGGATAACTATTACAACAATACGTGACTATAGCGCTAAATAAATTGTTATAATAATAATGTATTTTAAAAAAAAATTGGAAGAGTAACAATAATAAAAAAAATCAATGTGAATTGTTCTGAGAGTTTTTTTAATTTACTAACAGGAATAGTGTTGACAAATTTAAAACGTGATTTAAACCGCGGTTTCTGTCAGATGATTTCTTTTTTAGAGAAACAATCTTGATTTTTTCAAAGAAAAAAAATCTATTAATCTTCCTATAAAAAGCTTTTAAATTTTGAGTAAAGGATGTTCTATGAAGCCATGCAATTGACTGCTATAATCAACAATCATTGAATAAAGCTGTTATAATAGAAGTATATTGATGAATCCTCTATGAAATAAGAAGCCGAAGTCATAGAATACTTTTAATGAAAATGAATACGAATTTTTTAACAATAAAGAGCTAAAAGGAATTATTCAATCAATGCCTTATTTGGACTTAAAAATATATGCAAATTTTAGTACATAATTCACTGATTTTAATGATATTTCTAAAAAAGATGAAAAACCTCGCCAAATTAACGTTTTTTAAAAGTTTTTAGAGCATTAAATTTACAAGTTACTTTTTTTCAATTAGTAAAATTATGCTGTTCTTTTACTCTAAATGAAGTGCTCATATAATATATAAAGTGTACAATACATGAAGTGTATATATAATATATAATATATAATATAAAGATATTATAGGTGTCAACGAAATTACATTTCCATATATGCATAAGCTTATATATGGGTTTTTAAAACGTGACAAAAAGTTAGGTAAGTTGATTGAATTCTCAGTAAAAGTAGGCATTTTAAAAACACCAATTTTAAGAAAACTGATTTTAAGTCTGTAGAAAAAGTGTGAGATATTTATCTTTTAATGATTACTTTACTATATTCCCGACAGTTTGTTAAACATTAAGGGTTACCAAGGCTATTATATGTTCAAATATGTTTCAGATGGTTTTGACAAAATAGTTTTGGGAAGCACTAAAAGTCTTAAACCACAGGAAAGAAAAGTCTTGCTTAAGAACTTATTCTCCATCTCTTAAACAACGCACCAGCGTGTACACAATCTATAAAACAATCAGATAAATCTAATAAATATTTTAAATCTTAAAAATGATTATGGAATATTTATGTGTGAGCAATCAAACTGTATCGAAATTTTCCGTAGTTTTCAAATGTATTTAAGTTTTTGCTGAAACTTTAATAAATAAAAAAATAAGAATGCAATTCGGGAAAAAAAAGAAGTTGAAATATGAAAAAGGTTTACTAAAAATATACGAAACTAATACGTAAGGTCAATAAGGGAGTCAATCTGCTTTTCTCTTTGCTTTCACTATGCGCATTTTTGAGTTTTTTCATATTATAATTTTAATAGACTTTAATGCTCAATCGGATTAAATTCTTCATAAATACTGATATTCTTATCAATAGAACCTGTTTTTCTGTTACCTTTTCGTTTCAGAAAATTATAAGTAATGATGAGAACTATTAAATAGTGATGACATAAAACGTATTACATTTTATAACATATATGTAGTTTGTTGCGAGAGTACAACTTAGAATCTGAATATTTTTGTTGCCTCCTCATTTAATAAGATTGTATATATATATATNATTAAAAGTTAGGCTGGTGGTGATAACAGTTCACATCCCCACTCCTGCAAAGAAGGGGTTGTGGACGAAACTATGGATGGTTCCGGCAGATGTTTATTGGAACACGTTATTCAGCAAGAGACATGCGAAAACCTTCGGTCTTGAATTACATAGTACAGAGATTGGTGTAATTAGGTTCCAGTCATACATGCCTTTGTAACTCTACGCACTATGGAAAATCATTTAATGCTTCCTAATATGGAAGTGAAAGAGGGACAAGATTCTAAAAATAACTCCTCCTTTCAAATATAAATCTAATTATTATTCAATGGTATGTTTTCAGCCTTGAATTCTCAAAATAGAATATCTCTGCATTATTTTTGTATTACATCCCCCCAAAAAAAATTTTGGTAAGCCAAAAAAAAAATTTTGAAAACTTAAAACGACTGTTCCTTTTCCCTACTACAAATAATATTTTTTCAACTATATGTAAAAAAAACAACAATTACTTACAATGACAAACATAAGAACATGATAATGCAATTTATCTGTTTAGGCAACTAAACAGAAAGAAAAATGAAACATGTTTATATAACTATTCTACTGAAATTTTCAAAAAAAAAAATTTTCACACAAAAATATACAACTTTTTATGGAAACGAACTGGACAACAAGTGTCATTTATTCAGAATTTAAGATTCTGCGTGGTTAAAAAATATACAAATTTTTATGTGAACGAACTGGACAACCCGTGTCATTTATTCAGAATTTAATTTCAACATTTGTGGGTTGTGATATTTCCTAAGCTTTGATACATGAACTATTTCAAAATTTTGCTTACTCAAATTCTTTTTATTTTTTTTTTGTAATCAGTTTCTTGGTCATTCTTTCTTTTTCCTATTTTTCTTTTTGTTTTTGTTACCCTTTACATATTTTTTCGTCGATATTAACCTGATAATGAACGCATTCATTACCTAGATCATCTTCGAATCATTTGAACTTTTTGGACATTCTTTCTTTTTATTTTTTTCAATGTTTACTCTTACTGAAACATTTTTAACTTTTCTTTTTTCGATGTTTACTTTTACTGAAACATCTTTTTCATCATTTTTAACCTTAACATTTTGAGAATTCTGCTGTTTAATGGGCAAAGATAAGTTGTCACTTTTAGAATTAGCAGAGATGATCAGTCTCTTACCAAATAGAGTAACAACTGGCCCGACACAGTCAATAAACAAACAAAAATCTTTGCAAGTCTACAACCCTACTAAAGCATATGGTAAATCAGTATCAAGTATAAAAACTTAGCTAAGTTTAAAAATTTTGCTTATAGTAATAAGGGAAACTCACAAATTTTGTTAAGTGTTAACTGTCCTTTTGTTTGGGTAACATATAAGTTTTCACATGTTTTAAATAGGAATATTTAGTTTTGATCAAGTCCGAAAAAGTAAAAGAATTACAAATTTCTTTAAGTTTATTTGAAAACTCTTCATCGTTAGGTTCAAACGAAAGTTCTGAAAAATTTAGAATTTTGCGTGGTTAAATCTTGAAAAATCATTAGGAAACAAAATTTTAAATAATGACTTAATTTTGTTTGCCGTCACTAGTTTAATTGACGTTTTAATCACATTTTTCCCCTTCAAAAACATTTAAAATGCACTATAAAAACAATATTATATCATAATTTAAAAAAACAAACAATATGAACACTGGAAATGCAATCTAATCATTAATAATATACTATTGATTTATTCATAATAAAAAGTTTAGAGCAAGGCTCAAATCTAACTTCAATAAAATATGAACAACCTACTCTCCAACGTCGACCTTCATCAATTTCGTTGAAGAGAAAAAATTTTTTTTATGGTATTTTATCATCACCCTAAACACTATAGTAAAACAAAAATATAAATTCTACTAATCAATCATTCATGGAAATTGTAACACATAAAACAATATATATGAAAATAATTTCTCGAAGCACTTTTACAGTGGCGTACGCAGAATTTTTTCAAGCGGGGGGGGGGG
>NC_092209.1:67910399-67912124 GCF_043381705.1 Parasteatoda tepidariorum
TTAATAATCCACTGTAATTCTGATATTTAGTAATATTATGAGATGGAAGTTGTTATATTCATTTAAGTTTCTATACAAAATGAAAATGTTTTGGAGTCAATATATTTTCCTTTTTTTTGTTATTTTAGGATATAAAACATATTTTTCAAACTTTAATGAACGTAGAACAAGTATTGCATTGCTTTGTATTTTTTAAAACAGCTCATAATAATTTAAAAGAGTAAAACATTGTTTTAGTTCAATATTTTTACTTCTATTTAAGTCATGTCATAAAGCATTTTTAGCGCAATTTTCGCATTTTAAGGGCATTTTTTGCACTTTTAAGGGCATTTTTTGCACTTTTTAAGGGCATTAATTGAGATTTTTTAGGTCATCAAAATCCGGGCTCTAGTAATAATAATAAAAAAGTCAATGCAAATGGTTCTAAGAGTTTTTTTAATTTACTTATACGGATAGTGTTTTCAGGCTTAAAACGTGGTTTAAACCATAGTTTTAGCCAGATGATTTTTCTTTTTAAGAGAAACAATCTTAATTTTGTAAAAAAAAAAACTTTTAATTTTCCTATAAAAAGCTTTTCAATTTTGAGTGAATGATGCACTATGAATCTGACAGAGAGCCATGCAACTGACTGCGATAATCAACAATCATTGAATAGAGCCGTTTTAATAGAAGTATATTGATGAATCCTCTAGGAAATAAGAAGTCGAAGTCATAGACTACTTTTAATGAAAATGAAAACAAATTTTTTAACACTATAGGGCTAAAAAGATTTATTCTAACAATACCTTATTTGGACTTACAAAAATATGCAAATTT
This sequence comes from Parasteatoda tepidariorum, assembly GCF_043381705.1. Lineage (NCBI taxonomy): Eukaryota > Metazoa > Arthropoda > Arachnida > Araneae > Theridiidae > Parasteatoda > Parasteatoda tepidariorum. Next base: position 67,911,216 of record NC_092209.1, read on the forward strand.
TAGTGTATAATTTATTGATTTTAATAATATTTCTAAAAAAAAAAAATAAAAACCTCGTCAAATTTGCGTTTTTTAAAAGGTTTTGGAGCATTCAATTTACAAGTTACTTTTTTCAATTAATAAAATTGTTCTGCTCTTTTACTCTATGTGAAGTGTTCATATAATATATAAAGCGCACATATAATACATAATATAAAGATATTATAGGTATCAACGAAATTACATTTCCATATATATATATTTACTTATTTTAAAACGTGGCAAAAAATTAGGAAAGTTGATTGAATTCTCAGTAAAAGTTGACATTTTAAGAACAGCAATTTTAAGGAAACTGAGTTTAAGATTGTAGAGAAAGTTTGCGACGTTTATTTTTTAATGATTATTTTACTATATTCCCGACAGTTGTTGAGAGTTACCAAGGCTATTTTATGTTCAAATAATTCAAATATGTTCAGATAGTTTTGAAAAAATAGTTTTGGGAAGCACTAAAAGTCTTAAACCACAGGAAAGAAAAGTCATGTTCAAGAACTTATTCTACATCTCTTAAACAACGCGCCAACGTGTACACAATCTAATAAACAATCAGATAAATCTAATAAATATTTTAAAATCTTAAAAATGATTATAGAATATTTATGTGTGAGCAATCAAACTGTAATGAAATTTTCCGTGGTTTTCAAATGTATTTAAGTTTTTGCTGAAACTTAAATAAATAAAAAGTAAGAATGTAATTTGGGATAAAAAGAGAAGTTGAAATTTGAAAAAGGCTTACAAAAAGGCTCTTTGTTCTCACTATGAGGATTTTTTCATATTGTAATTTTAATGGATTTTTATGTTCTATCCGATTAAATTCCTCTCTCTCTCTCTCTCTCTCTCTCTCTCTCTCTCTCTTTCTTTCTTTCTTTTTCT
>NC_092209.1:67912713-67923952 GCF_043381705.1 Parasteatoda tepidariorum
TATCCAAACTTAAATATATATATATATATAAGTTTGGAATATTACATAAAAGCTTGTTGCAAGTGCAACTTAAAATTAATTGTATTTTTTTTTGTTTCCTCTTCTTTTAAGAAGATTATAAACAGTATTATTGAGAACTATTCCATAGAGAGGGAGAATAATATATAGTACAAATTATATGTGATCTTGCAAATGTTCATCATGCGTATGTAATACGTTCAAAATGTACATATTACATTTTGAAAATGTATGCATTATATAAAATGTACATTACATTTTGAACATACACTCAGCTTGCTGCGTGTACAACTTAAAATTAGACAACCTCTAAAACTTTTATCGTCGACGGGAAAATAATTGAATGTTAATTATTCGAAGTTTAATAGAATCCCAAATAACACTAGAATCCCAACACTAAAATCTCAAAAATACCATTTTGAATGATTTTGTTTTACTTTTGCCTGCTAATTCCCGTTAATTATTGATATTTTTTCAGTAACTGAGCATTTTAATACAAACTATAAAAAAGAAAGTGCGAAGTGGAAAAATCTTCAAATCACAAACCAGATGGGTGTTTTATCGTTGCATCACATTTTGAACGGTTGAACAAACTCTTTCTCTTAAACGTGACTTAAGGAAATGAAGACGGAAGAAGTAGAAAATCTTTACCAAACTTTTCAGAGCCAGTCCGCCTTGATTTCTTTTAAATCTTTCTCGAAAACACATTTTTCAGCAGTCTGTATTTTTCTATTTTTTTTTCTAATTTATTCTATCCTCGACTTGAAATGATGGGTAAAAAAGTGACCAGAATGTATCTTTCTTTTCTTCTTCCTCTTCTTTCTTTTTCGAAATGAAGAATAGTTAAGAGAATGTATCGAATTTTATTCTTAAACTATTTTTCTTCAAAGAGACTATAAAGGGATGCTAAAAATCGATGATAATAAGTGAATTTGAAGCATTTATCGAAGTCATTAAAGGAATGTTCGTTTATAAAATCTTTTAAGTATGCTATGCTTTATGAATTTATTAAAATATTTGATGAAATAAAAAAGTTAATTAAAATGGAATTTAAATAAGATAGATGCTTCTTAGTAAATACTTATTCAAACATTCAGATATTCGGAATGATTATAATGGTACAGTTTTGAAAATCTACGAAGCTTTCTTTTAAAAATTTTATTGTCAACATTTATGTTTTGGGTTTAATTTTTTAAAGCATTTCATAGTGATATTTTATTACATGAATGTCTGGTGCAATACTTTACAGCTGATGTGAAAAGTTATTCGCTTTACCGGAATTCTTTTTAAAGCAAATTCTATAATTTTCAGTTGTTTGACGGATTTAACTTTAAATCTGTATTGCTGAATCTAGCGTGCATATGGTATAATGATGAATAAATGAATAAATGATTGCATCGAAATTAAAAATTTATCTAGTTTAAAAATTAACCTTTTTTGTGGTTTTAGAATCCTTAATTATTTCAATTTGCCATATTTTTCAAAATTAAATTTTTTCAATAATATAACTTCGTAATATTTTTTAAAATTTATCTGCTTTGTGGTTCGGTTTGCGATTTCTTCTCAACGTAAAAACATTTGAAAAGATGCAACACAATGTGACTACTATTTAATAATTTTAAAAAATTTTATTTTTTTTATTCTTTTATTATTTAGTTGTTATTCATTGTTTTCCTTTGATGTAACAATAAATATTTAAATTTATTTTGAAATTTATTTAAAATTTTAATTGTTATAATAAATTTTTTTTCTTGCAAATGCATAATTAGAACCAAGACGCTTTTTGCTAGTAGCAATAAATGGAATTAATTGCCTTAAGGAAGAATGATTGCCTTAACATTTCCGATAATTTTTAAAACAATTTAAACTGTGACATGTTTAAATTATGACATGTTAAAAGCATATACGTTTTATCAACTATTATAAACTCGATTTCAGGCAGTAAAAACCATTCTAAAGACCAGATAATTCGTTATAGCAAGATGATATTTATAGTTTGAAATTATCGCATTGCTTCAACTGTGGACTGTGGCTATTTTTATTTTCCTTGGTGACAGAGATTCAAAAAACAATGTTAATTTCTTACATATTTTAACTCGTTTTCAGAATTCGGCCATTATGTTAAGAGAATCATATAGTAAAAAACAATTTTGTGAAATGAAGCTGTATATGTGAAGTAGGAGTATATGCTGTACTAGAGCTGCACGATGGGTTATATTTCGATGGTCTGGAAAAAATTTTTTGCGGATGATCCGAAGGCATGATATCACAATTTTGGTTCACTACAATGGGGATGGCGTTCCTACTTTGGTTGTCCAATTATCTGAGCCTGAAATCATGGCACTTTAAGGTAGAAGAGTTTAACGAGAACCGATACCATGCATCAACTATCCCTTCGCAGGCCCACCCAATCACTGACCACTTCGAGAGATTATTGAATTCGATGATTTATTGGGAACCGTAACTTATGATCAGTTCACTAAGAAACAATGGAACTGCAAATTATGACCTAATTTTAACGAGTTACTTAAATATTTGGACTTAAAATCACCTTTAATGACGGATTTAGGCTTGTTTTCATCAGTTAGGGTTGTTTTCATCAGTTAAAGAGAGTCCGACGTTGTTAAAATTAGTTTACACCTTACTTATGATATTTAGTGGCAACAACAATCTAAGTTGTATTCTTTATAGTTTTTTTTTTTTAAATTTCCAATGAGCTGTACAATCGGTCTTGCCGATGAGCAGACCTAGTGAGTTCTCCAGAGGTGGTATCCACTCTTTCAGGACCACCACAATGGGTGAGATACCGTTGGTCATGTTAATTTGGACGTCTAGTTTCTGCCACACTAGATGGCAGCACCGAGACTCTATTTGGATGCTAAAGTGCAAGTATTCTTTATAGTTTGATCCTACTTTTGCTGAAATTCTATTAGTTAAAAAATCGCAACAGTAGCCAAAATGTTTCATTTTTCGTGAAACAAATATTAGTAGATTTCTAATAAAATTATAAATTTTGAGGTGGAATTTTTAAATCCGAAACCTCAGCAATTTAGGAGTAAGTGCTGAGCTTAGCTATTGAAAAGTAAATATAGGATAATTTATTAATATTAAGAAAAAATAGATCATAATCTGATTCAGAGGAATTAACAGTAATTTTATCACAAAACTAAAGAGTTTACTAGTTAATGGATAATCAAAGAAAGGATAGTCAAAACTACCAGAATATGGTAAAATTTACCTTGTTTCTGGCTCTATGGGAACACCAAATGGCTTGGTAATTTTTACCAAAGTGCTTTGGGGATGATTGTGATAAAATTAATAAAAAATATTGTTTTATAATATATTATAATTCAGTAAATTTGGTAAACTTGATAATGAAAATAATTTTTGATAAAATTATTAAAAATAAATTACTAAATGTGTGGTACATGGGCGAACGTTATTGGGGGCTATAATTTTGAAAACACGAATTTCTGGTAGACTGTTAACATATGAACGAAAAACTACCAAATGAATATGTTTTTGTTTATTAACCTTAATTCTGTTTTCTTATTTAATTAATTAATTTTTTAAAGAAAATTCCTAAATGTCTTTCGTATTATGCAAAAGAATTATTTTCCCCTCGTACTCTTTGTTATATAAACTGGATTATCTCAACTTAAGCACCGTAACTAAATATTTTGCAGTTAAAGTATTATGTAACTATTTCCTACTATTATTAAAAAAATTGTATTCTTTTATATGATAAACTCTTGTAGTTAAAATATTTCGTAACTATTTCCTTTATTATTCCTGATTATTTCCTGATATTCTAAGCTCCACGCATTGCTTTCAATTTTAAACTCAAGAGTAGAAAAAACCAAAGGTGATTATTTTTTTTATTATGCTCGTGTAAAGCTTACTTTTTTCGAAAGGACGAAGTGGACTTGTCAAAAAAGTTTAGTATTCAGGAGGGACTTGATTTTATCCGTAAAATGACACAACATGTTTTACGATGTATAAAAAATTGTTGGCATTTTTCCAAGGAAAGAAATGTTTTACAAAATATACTAATACTAAGAATAACCTGATTTTTGATCGTGCTAAAAAATATTAATTATTATTTAAGCATTTCATGTTTCAAATTTTTTTTTTGCGAATAATAACGTTAATAATAATGTTAAATAACTAGCGTTACCTTCTGAAAATGTTTCAGAACACTAATGATGTTTTCAAAACACTAGTGAAAGCTTCATAAATTAATTGTTAGTTCACATGCATACGAAATTTGTAAACTTAATTATATTCAGTTTAAACAAAAAGTTGCACTGAGAAAAATGGAATGATCAATACGACCAGAATATGGTAAATTTACTGTGTTTGCGGCACTAAGAGAACATCAGAAAGCTCGGTAATTTTTACCGAAGAGCTTTGATAATGATTTGGATAAAACTAACCATAAAATATGGTTTATAATTCATGATACAAGTCGGTAAATAAGGTAAAATTTGATAATTTTATCATGATACCTCAGAGCATGGCATAAAAATCATTAATTCAGCTAATTTTTTTTTCAGCTTTGTAAGTTTTACTAAATGTGTGATAATAAGAACTAGAAATTTGAAAACTAGAATTTCGGTAAACCACTATCATTAATTGGAAAAATTACTACATGAATGGTTTAAATACCGTATATTTTGATTTTTAAAACCAGAATTACAGTTTTTTTAAACCAGAAATATCGTTATCATGCGTTAATATAATATTAAAAATTTTTTTTTGCTTTTTGTGTCATTACGTATGATATATAAAATGTAAAAAGAGCTGACATGATTTATTTTATAAATGTGAATCAGGAATTTTTTTTTTGCGGAACAAGTTTCTTGAGTGAACATAGTGAAATTTTTTTCCACTTGTTTAGAACAGTAAAAGTAGATTTAAAACGAAAAGAACTACTTACTTATTCTATTTAATACTATCATTTTAAAGAACGTATTATTCGTATTCAATATTTCAATAAATTATAAACAATTGAAATTAGCTGTATATTTCTATTGATTTCTTTTTATTCTGATCTGAAATAGTTCGGAAATGGAGAACGTTGAACTCAAATCTTATTTTAATGCATTTACTGAATGTTTTCCACTGAGCAAATCCCAACATTTTGGGACAGAATTTATTCGCAAATCACAAAACTTTCAAGACGAAATCTTTACCATTAAATATTATTATTAGCCAATTTTATTTCTATTTAGCTCAGAAATTTTGAATTGTTTGAGAGTGGAATATAGTTTCGATTTATCATAACGTAAATTTTGTATGCCTAGCAGCTTAATAAAACAGTACATCCGGTTATGTTTTTAAATAAATTGTTAAGGAACAGTTCATATTATGCTAATGCAAATAAATTATTATTAATAATTAATAATTGATCAGTATATTTTATCGAAACTTTTTTGTATTATAATAATAATAATAATAAAAGAAAGGAATATAAGAGCTATTTTAAGAGTTCTTAATAATGACAAATAAATTATTATTGTTAAAAATAGTAAGCTTTCCTATCAGCTTTGCAAAAAAACATTATTTACAACTCAAGAAAATGCAAAAAAAAATATTAATTTGTTTAAAATATAATTTTTTAAAACATAAGTTTTCTTTCCTTCATTTTAAACAGCATGCACCAGGAAGTGCTTATTTTGAAAAGTTTCGTAAAATAAAGACTAAAACTCTATCTCTTTCTTTTTTTTTAATCGGCTTCAATTTACAAAATCTGAATAAAAGCTATTTTTTAAAAAAGGGATAGCTTGTACTGAAAGATGGATTGAAATGGGAAACTAAAAAATGGATTGCAAAGTTGTTTTTCAAAAGAATTAATTTCCAGAAGATAGCTTCCAACTATTGCGAATCAATCAAGTTTGAAAGATGAACGCTCTTCTCACGGAATTTTTCCAATTTTTTTTTTCAGTCTGTTAAAGTTCCAAATCTTGAGCCGTGCATTCTATAACCTAATCTTTTTAAAAGTGTAAAAGAAAATGACAGATGTTCTATGAAAAGGTTAGGAATATAAGAATTTAATTAAATTTAATAAGCTTAAAAAACATTTAAAATTTTTACACCAATAAATTCCGCAGAATTCAGTGGTTCTATTTTTTTTAACCAAACCACACTATGTATAATTAATATGATTTGAAATGACAAGATCTCTACTAGCTATAAAAATTGAGAAATATGTTCACGATACTTACCTGATTCAGGTTATCTTTCACACCAAATTATTTGTATTTTTGAGTGCAATGTTCATATATAATAATAATTATGTTTGTTTTAAAAATAATAATTACTAGACGATAACTAGCATTTATACATTAATTAAAAATATTGATAATCTGTTAAAAATGCCTCTTTATACTGCTTAAAAACCGTTTCGTCACTGAACCATATTATTGGTACCTCATGTTATCTGCACTCATATCATTGGTAAAATAATAATACTTACCTGGTTCAAGTTATCTTTCATACCAAATTATTTGTATAGAGTAAATTGTTAAAAAATTATAACAATTATGTTTGTTTTTAAAAGTAACAATCACTAAATGATAACTAGCATTAATACATTAATTAAAAATATTGATAATCTGTTAAAAATGCTTCTTTATATTGCTTAAAAACTATTACAAAAACCGTTTCATCATGGAACCATATTATGGGTACCTGATGTTATTGCTACCCATATTATTGGTAAAATCACAATGAAGTCTGAATTTGCTACAACCTTAATAAAATGTAGTTTTAACGTTAACGAATCAAGTTAAAATTAAAACCGGAATATCTCGTAATGAAATTTTAGCAGCACGATACCATGGCTAAATTAGCTCCATATACTAAGGTTTCACCAAATTTGAATGATATTATTAATCACGCTTTAAATTTTCTAACTGTTTTCTAAAAATACACCTTTCTGGTACTCCGTTAAGTTAATTAATGTTTGTAAGCTTTCTTTACCATTTAATTTCACCAAAAAATATAATTTTGCCATTCAGATAGATGTTCTAGGACTGAATATGATATGGTAATTTTTTGCGTCTTTTTAAAATAAAAGAAGAACAAAATCAAGTTATTTTCGACTGAAAAAAATCTTCACTGGTCTGAGTTTAAAATTTTTTTAATAATTTTAATTTTAAATTTTTCTAACACAGTTTTTTCAGTAAAATCTCAGGTACTGAATTCTAAACTACACTGGTCGACAAAATTAAGAGATGGAAGACATTTTCCCAAATATCTCAAAAAATACTGAATATAAATAAATGAAATTTGGTATGGATATAGCTTATTCCATGATAATAAAGTATGCAAAATAAAAATGAAAGTGTCATTCACTGGCAAGACCTATTGCCAATAAATCCAATGTAGTCCGAACTTTAGGATAAAAGATGACAATAAAAGTGAGTCTTGTACAGTGTGTGTTGCCTCTAGTATGGTGTATGGTTACCCCTGACAGACAGACAGCATGCAAAACGAGTATGCATGCTCTGTTAATAAGGGAGTTAAGGAGGACTTGTGGAAGACCCTCCCATTCTTCTACCAGAGCAATTTTTAATTCCAGAATGGTTCTGGGGGGAGGTTGGCGCATCGCAATAGTTCTCCCAAGAACATCCCAAAAATGTTCAATAGGATTTAGGTCACGGGATTTGGCTGGCCAATCCATTCGTTGAATATCCTCGCTTTCCAGATACTCATCAACCATGAGAGCCTTATGTGGTCGCGCATTGTCGTCCACAAAAATGAACTCAGGGCCAGCAGCGCTCCTGAAAAGACGCACATGGGGCTCTAGGACCTCCTGCCTGTACCTCTGGGCATTCACGGAACCATTGTCAAACACATGGAGCGGTGTGCGGGTATCTTGCCTGTGCGAATGAATGCGCGAAAATGCTTTCCATCTCTTAATTTTGTCCACCAGTGTATGTATACACAGTGTATATATGCACTTCAGTTAGTGAAAGTCAAATAATAAGTTTTTAAGTACAGGGAATCGATATAGGGTGCATCAAAAAAAGAGATTACTTTGAATAGTTTTTGTTTTATTAATGATTTGATCTGGGCGTTCTAGGACTGGTTTAAAGGGTTGACTTAATAAGCTACTTAATAAGTGCAGAAGATACTGTAAGTTACGAAATCGGACTCAATCAGACACTACACGTAATTGTTTTGAATAAACATAACTTTTTTTCGACGGTTTCAGATTTCTGACCCTCAAAATATAGGTAGTAGCTGCGATTTTAAAGTTAGAATTTGACGTGCTGATAGGTCTGTTTTTGATTTCAAAATATATACATATTTTTTTTAAAATTCCAAGTTGTTTGTAAGTTATTGCAAAAGCGTTTTCTGCTATATTATTTCTTTAAATAATAATGGGATACCTGGAAGTGACGTAGTGTGGGTATATCGATCCTGATTGGTTGATACAACGTGGCATTTGTTTACGTTAGCAACTGTTCTTTCCAATCTATTTCGAGAAAGCCTAGTCCTTCAAGCTTCCATTCTCTTAAGTATATGTTATAAGTCTTAAAATAATCAGTCTTAAGTACTTTCTATATTCTTCCAGAAAGATTTTTATTCTTTCACTAGATATTTCTTACTTAATACAAAGACAGGCATGAAACCATATAGAGCATAACTTATTATTCATCAAAGTTGCCAGGTGCACGAAATAAAAATACATCACTGTTACACAGCAAGAAACAATAAATCAAAGTTAAGTAAAAGGCTTAGACGAGGAGGAATTATATTTCAACAAATTCGATGCGCGATACGGAGCTGTATTTAATTAATTTCACATTAATTAATATTCTAACTTATGTGGAGAATCTTAGCTTAACACCATTTTGCTTGTAAACCAGCTGACGTCATAGGTCACATGTGTGGGTATCTGCGATCTTCTTCTTGAAGTGCAAATTCCTAATTGTTTACCTATTGTTGCAGAAAAATTTATCACTCTCGTGATTTTCGTTTTGTAAAGGTGCGCTTTTTTGATATTAAATGTAAGGGAAAAAATTTAAAAATAACAAAAATAGGAAAGAGAGAGAGATTAGATATTGCCAAATATAAATTTTAATATTTATTTTAAAATTTTAAAAAATATGAACATTGAAGAGAGATAAAATTTATTCCCAGCCCAAATTGTTTTATGACGTAAGGTTATCTCGTTATATATTCTGAACAAATAAAATTACTTCTAGTTTATAACTTCGCATTGTGTTGTCCATTCTTCATTTTTCTCTCTCTAGTAGAATTGATTTATTTTCAAATCCAGGCATCTTTTCATTTCGCTATGTTAAATATTAACAAAATGTGCCGGCAAAAAATCATAATATTTATCCACTTTAAAAGCGAAATATTTTTTAATCGACTTTTAAGGAAAAAATATGATAAAAGGAAAGCAACCATGGGAAGTGAACAGGGGATGGAGTCTCCTAGTATTTATAAAAATTATTAAATAAATTTATTTATACTACGAGACGAACGATTAAAATTGTTGCAATGTTGTTTTTTATTTGATTTCCTTGGTTATTTATTATAAATTAAGATAACTAATATCTAAAAAAGTACAGCTTGTCGTTTAAAAGAACTTAGACATTTTTGAAGTTTTCAACAATTCTCGGTAAAGAGAGTTATGGTTTTTTATTGAGATTAACAGAGTTTTTCAATCGCAGAAAATCTTTCTTTAATTTCTGTCTTTATGTAAGAATAAAACATTTCTCATAAATTATTCATTAAAAAAAATTCATATTCCCAAATGCTATATTTCATTTAATCACTTCTGAGATTAAATAACATTCCAAAATGCAAATGGTATTCAAAATCTTCAATAAATATCACGGTATTAGTTACCCAGACGTTGAATATTAATATTAGAAGGTGATGTAACAATAACAGAGCTTCAGATTGCTCCAGGGAAGCAAAATAAGAAATTGATTGGAGGAGCATAATTTGGGGATATTAATTCTGTATAGAGATAAGAATCTCGAAACAAAAATCCCGAACTCATTAGGGATATCTTTTTCCCTCTAAGGGACAATAGAGATTTTTCAGCCAATGACACTAATCCGGAATACCCTTTTCTATTAAAAAATAATGATGTTTCGTTATTTTCTTTCTTGAAAATAAAATGCTATTTAATACTACGAAATGGAGCAAGGTCTGAAAAATAAAGAAAAACAAATATATTTTTTTTCATAACATTGAATATTTGCGTAACACTTCTTTTTATTCATTAAATAATAATAAGAAGGTATTGTGCCTAATATTTGTATTTCTGTGTTATATTACTTAATTTTTAAGACGATTTTCCCTAACTTTTAATGCATTTAAAATTTTGATAAAAAATGGTAAAAAATTTATTTTGAATTCTATTAATTTAAGTAGTTTTGAAACCTAAAGTTAGAAAAAAAATTTAAAATATGCTTCCTATATTTACTAACGTCTTAATTTGTGTTTCTGACTTGAAATAAAAAGTTTTACTCATAGCAAAAATCACAATTAATATACAAGATTGTACAGGATTAAAAAATTCTGATTAAATTATAATATTGTATGGTAATAACATTTCTGATTAAAAAATCCTGATTCTGGCATTAAAAACCAAAATATTCTGCATTTAATCCATTCATTTGGAAATTTGTCTTTTCATATGATCATGGTTTTTCAAAAATTCTGGGTTCCATTATTGCAGTTTTTATTAAAACAAATAAGGTAAAAAAATACAGAACTGAAAAGTAAATTTGACTGAATTTAATAGTAATCTTATGAGAGAATTTAGCTATTACCTTTGCAATATAATACAGTTATAATACAAACTCTCATTTTCTTGTTTAATCATTATGATTAAATAACATTCCAAAAACCAAATGGTATTCAGTATCCTCAAGCGATCTCCAGCAAATATCTTGGTAGTAGTTACCCAGACGTTGAATATTAATATTGGAGGATGATGTAACAATAACAAAACTTCAGATTTCCCTGGTGAAGAAAAATAACGAATTGATTGGGGGAGCATAATGTGAGGTTAATAATTCTGCATAGAGATAAGAATCTGGAAACAAAATTTTCTGAACGTATTAGAGACATCTTTTTCCCTGAAAGGAACAATAGAAATTTAGCATACAATGAGACCTGTACTACACATTTCTAATCGAAAATGATTTTTCCTTATTTTTTTCTTAGAAATATATATATATATATA
>NC_092209.1:67924598-67936909 GCF_043381705.1 Parasteatoda tepidariorum
AAGAAAGTTAAGAAAAACAATAAGTTTCATTTAATGCGCTTAAGCTGCAAGTAAACAGAACTCATTAGATATGTTCAAGATGAAGAATAAAACAAAGAAAAATAATAGACAAATGAAAAAAAGGGGGGGGGGGAAATAATAAGTAAAAAAATAACAAACAACAGTTTAAAAAAAAAAGGTGAAATTTTATTTAAAAAACCGGAAAAAAAATATAATCTTTTCTTCAGCCCACACGATTATATCCGCAAAACAGAGTGCTTTCTGATATTGTATCAATAAAGCCGAAGCAAAATATATTAATACAATAGTGTGAGGAGCACTCAAAATTTTTTTTATAAAAATAACGACAAATAAAATAGATTACAAAAAGTAAAAATAAGTAACATGTAAAAACAGAAAATAAAATAAAATAAAGAGAAAAAACATTAAAAAGGGGACTATAAAGCGAGTAGCAAAATCAGATCAACTATACACTTATTATATACACTTATTTTAACACTTATTTTCTACACTTATATATACACTTATTTTAACGAACTTATTCATTAAAAATTAACCTATTGTACCTAATATTTGTATTTGTTGTGTTACTCTATTTAATTTGTAAAGCTATTTTCCCTAATTTTCAATGCATTTAAAATAAATTTCGATAAAAATTGTAGAAATTCAATTTCTATTTCTTTAATATATTTTCGAATTTTATTAATTCGAATAGTTTTAAAACCGAAAGTTAGAAAAATATTTTCCTTCATTCATTTGCTTCTTCATTGGTGTCTCTAAGTTGAAATGAAGAGTTTAAATTATAGGAAAAGTCAGAATTAATTTTTAGCATAGCACACGGAGATAAAAAAAATTCTGATAAATTTATAGTATAGTAATTTAATAAAATTTCTGGCAAAAAAATTATTTATAACTCTCGTATTAAAGAACAAATTATACGGTATTTAAACCATTCATTTGATTATTTTCCCGTCTATGTGGAAACAGTTTACCGTCTTTTCTAGTTTTCAATATTACATTTCTTATTAAAACACATTTGGTCAAAAATTCAAAACTGAAAATTACATTTTTATTGAATTATTTTCCGTAGTTATCCTTTGACTGTATATAGTAATAATATTTGCAATATAATACATTCATATTACAAAATGCCATTTTTTCACTTATTCACTTCTATGATTAAATAAAATTCCAAAATGACCAAACGGTATTCTATATCATCAAACCATCTCTAAAAAATATCTCGGCATCAGTTATCTAGACTCTGAATATTAATATTAGAAGGTGTTGCAACAAAAACAAAGCTTCAAATTGCCCCAGGGAAGAAAAATACAGAATTGATTAGGTGAGCATAATGTGAGGATATTATATCGAAAAAGAAATAAGAACGGAGAAACGAGAATCCAGAAGTCATTAGTTCTTTCCTCCCAAAAGGCCAATAGAGATCTTGCAGCCAATGAGACTAATCTAGACTACATATTCAAATATGATATTTTTTTAAATTTTTTCTTGAAAATAAAATGTCATTTTATTATAAGAAATAGAAAAAGCAGTACTGAATAAAAAACAAACAAATACATTTTTTCATAACTTCGGATATTTACGTACATGTGCTTCTTTTAAAAACCTTATTCATTTCGTACTGTACTTAATATTTGTATTTTGTGTTGTTTTATTTAATATAAAAGGCTGTTTTTTCTACGGTTTGAATTTTCAATAAAAATTGCCAAAATTTGATCTCGAATTTTATTGATATTTTCGAATTTTATTAATTTAAATAGTTTTGGAACTGCAAGTGAGGAAAAGGTTTCAAAAGAAATCTTCCTTTATTTATTTTTTCATTTGTGTCTCTAAATTAAAATGAAGAGTTTTATTTCTAGCAAAAGTCAAAACAAGATTGTACACGGAGAAAAAAATTCCGATAAATGTATCGTTCTATATTCTGGTAAAAAAAGCAGCAACAACACAATTTTGGTAACCAAAATATGCAGCATTTGAACTTGTCATTGGGTAATTTTTCCATTCATTTGGTAACGCTTTATATGAAATTCTGGATTTCAAAATTATAGTCCATATTGCCACGCATTTCATAAAAAATACAAAACCGAAAAGTAATTTTTACCGAATAAATGACATTAATGCAAGCTCTAAGGTAATTAAATTACCAAATTTTAGCGCATATTATACAGCCATATCTTATTGCTAATTTTACCAAAATCATGACCAAAGCGCTTCGGTAAGAATTATCGAGCTTTTTAGTGTTCCCATAGAGATAGAAACATGGTAAATTATACCATATTTTGGTAGTTTATACCGTACTTTTCACATTATATGCAATACTTTCTTATGATTAACTATTTAATAGCGACTGAGTCTCAAAAATAAATTAGTTCGAATTTCTTCTAAAGGTAAAAAATATTGTAGTACTTTTTCTGCTTGTAATTAATTATTACGAATCTTTCCATTGATTTCTCTTATATGGTAAACTTAATGAAAATCATAAGTCTGATTATAAATTGTGAACTCGGTCTTGAATTAATAAATAAATCATAAATGAATAAGTGTTGAATGAATAATATAACTTGGTACATTTTGAATGAATAATTGTCAAGTGAATATTATAAGTTAGTTAAGAATAAACCCTAGTATACTCTAAAACCAATTGATTCTAATTGTCGTAACAAGCACTACAAAATTTATTCTTTGGTAACTTTTCTGTTTATACGGCAACGGTTTATTGGAAATTCTGGTTTTCAAAATTATAGTTCTTATTTCCACACATTTAGTACAAAATACGAAACTGAAAAGCAAATGTATCCGAATAAATGGTTTTTATGCAATGCTCAAAGATATCATGATAAAATTATCAAATTTTGTCCCAGTTACCGAAATTTTATCACATATCATAAAACCACATTTTATTGTTAAATTTACCAAAATCATTACCAAAGCTCTTTGGTAAAAAATAACGAGTTTTTTGGTGTTGTAATAGAGCGAGCCAGGAACACTGTTAATTGCACCGTAATCTGACAGCTTCGATCATAAATTTTTTAGCAGTGTGGTTTATACCTGAACCTAACTTTAAATATAAAACTTAAAAGTAAATGCATCCGAAGAAATGGTTTTTATGAAATGCTTTAAGGTATCATGAAAAAATTGCCAAATTTTGTCCCAGTTACCAAAATTTTATCACATAATATAAAACCGAATTGTATTGTTAAATTGACCAAAATCATTATCAAAGCTCTTCGGTAAATAATATTGAGTTTTATGGTGTTGTTATAGAGCGAGCCAGAAACACTGTAAATTGTACCATAATATGATGGTTTCGATAATTTTTTTGCCAATATGGTTTATATCTGAATCTAACTTTAAATATAAAACTGAAAAGTAAATTTATCCGAATAAATGGTTCTTATGAAATGCTCTAAAGTATCATGATAAAATTACCTAATTTTGTCCCATTTACCAAAATTTTATCACATATTATAAAACCGAATTGTATTAAATTCACCAAAATCATTACCAAATCGCTTTGGTAAATAATACTAAGCTTTTTCGGTGTTCTTATGGAGCCAGAAATATTGTAAATTGTACCGTAATCTGATAGTTCTGATCATACTTTTTTTTCCTCAATGTTTTTCATATCTGAAACCTAACTTCATTTCTGTAAAAGTGTTAGTTCTTTTTTAATGTTTATTGAAACAAATATCTTACAACAGTTCCTGCAACCTTTTTTAGCAAGAATTTGTAGTTATTTTAAATTAAATTAAGTTATGTACGGAATAAAAAAAAATTCGATCCTATTTCTTACTAATAGTTTAATGTGTTTATTCTATGTGCCTGTTATGTACAGTCACATTTACTTTAATTTTTAGAAGCCCTTTATAGTTCATAAGTAGATGGTTTAAAAAAGAAAAATTTCTATTCTATGCGTCTAGACGCATTGTTGTTAATAGGAAAAACTCTATAAGAATTCTTATTATTCTAGAAGGATGCTCATCATCTGATGCTCTATTTAAAACTTCATTTATTGTTAAAAGTATACTCGAAGTTAAAAAAGAGGAAATATTTTTACCGATCATTATCAGGTCAGAACCTTAAATCGAATATTTTTTGCAAACAGACCTCTTTATTTATTGATTTTATGGAAAAAAAAATATTTTTGGAAATTAATAGAATCCGTCTTATTTAGTTTTGGGAATAAGAATTAACATTGGAAAGTTATATTAATTTTATTTCAAAATTTGCAAGAAATACTTAGTTATTGTTTTTCAGGAATTAGTGTGATTAACTTACAAATTACTATTGAATTTATAAAGTTAAAAGTTAATATGCAATTTGAATATAATGTAAACAATCAAACATTTTAAATATAATGTTTCCCCAATATCTTGTCACCAAAATTTAAAAAATTATGCATAGGTTTTGTTTACGATAGAGTTGTTTCAAAATAAACTTAAATTCCATTGATTTTTGCATTTCAAAAATCAGTTTTTAGTTTTATTTATTTTTTTAGCATACAAGGGATTTTTGACAAAAATTATTAGTTTTTGCTAAGTTTTCCTCATACCCTCTTCCCCTTGTTAAATAATCTAATCAAATTACAAAAACTTTCTCCATTTGAATTTTCTCTTTTTTTTCACTTAATGTTTTAACAGCTCCTCAATACATTATTAAGAGTTTGATAGATGAATGAACTGTAACTAAAATATGTAGGTTATGACTGTACGGAAATCAAATGTAAGAACTTGATAAAAAAAGTCCAAAAAAAAAATAAATTAGAAATTAAAATCAGATTTTTGTGGCTTAAATTTTATTTCATGATATTGTTTGATGCAAGATGTATGAAAATTCCCTCATTCACGTTAGAGAAGCGACCTATAGGTTGGAAATTATTATTCTAAAATTAAGGCCTTGAATTTGGAGTTTTAATTAAATTTTAATCATTGTCAATGGTTTTTAAAATAATTCTTTATGTTCATGATTGAATCAATGGAATATTTCTCTGGCTTTTGAAATGATCATAATACTCTAGAAGATGTTAAGTACTTTACAAAAAGAAAATTTTATTAATTAAATTTTTTTTCTTTAAAAAAAGTAAATACAAACAAAAAAATATAAAAATAAAAGAAAAATTATAAATAAAAAATACAAATAAAACAAAATTGCAAATGAAAGAAAAGTAATATATAATTCTTTCTAAAAAAATTAATCTTCAAAAACAATTTCTTGTTAAGTGTTCCACATTAAGTATATGAAAACCATACACTTGTGTGTGCAAGAGAAGCAGTTGCGATTTCATCTTATTTATTGCTCATGAGAAATATTGCCCTTTCATAAACATATATATATTGAAGACATAAATTAAGTTAGGTTACTTAATAAGTTATTTTACTTCAACTTGGTTCAATTTGCATTAACTTAGTACTACATTAATTTAGCTCATTTTTCGCAACGTTACTATTTTTATTCCTTCATTACATTTATAGAAAAACAGTGTAAACAGTTTAAAAAGTAAATTTAAATGTACTTTTTAAAGAGCATATTTTAATCTTTCAATGTAAAAAATTAATTTGTACAATTATGAATACTCTGGGGGAAAAAGTATGGTCAGAACTGTCTAAATTTGTTAAAATGTACCGTGTTCTGGCTGTATGGGTACATCAAAAATATATGGTGATAAGAACTATAATTTTAAAAACCAGAAATTGCGGTAAACCGTTACCATATGAATGGAAAAATTACCAAATGAATGGTTTAAATACTATATAATTTGGTTTTATTAACCAGAATTCTGGTATTTTTTTGCCAGAAATGTCTTTAGCATACAGTACGGTAATTTTAGTCGAATTTTTTCCCCTTGTAGTATGAATGCTTTTATTTAAATATTGACAATAAATCATCATCCTCAGAGGCGAGATGTTCATATAATAAATTCAAAAATAATTTATCAAATAACGTTTAAGAGTTTTTAATTTTTTTTTATACCTAATGCTTCACGAATACGAAAGGGTGGAAAATAAATTGTTCNTCTCTTCTCAGAAAAAAACTCTCTTTTTCAACTACACAAAAAAGAACATCACTTCTCGTGTGTGTCTCTCAAGCAACAACATTTTAGCATTACCTCTCGAGGAATTGATGCTTTTAGCTCAGTTGCGAGAAATTGATGCTTTCAGCTCAGTTGTCACACTGTTACGTTACAATACCTAATGCTTCACGAATACGAAAGGGTGGAAAATAAATTCTTCAAATAAATCACCGCTTATCTATGGCTTACATAGTGTTCGTTAGGGTGGAGTACAGATGTCACCATGGATTTCAATGGTATTTAACATTGTCCCTAAGCTGAGATAACATGGTAAAAGAGGATTTGGTTGGCATTTTGCCATTTTAAGTAGAAAAACGAACTTTCATGCGGAAGATACTTGAAATTGAAATAGTTGTGATACTCTGAAGATTTTCTACTCTTAAGATTTTAAAAAAGTTTAATATTGTTGTTGACGTTTAATATTGTTGTCAAGGGTAATACATAATAATTGGGTATCTTTTTGTAACTTCTATGACATTCTTTAGAGACACAATTTTTAAAAAAAAAATATTTCACAATTCCTTTTTATGAAATTAAAACATTGATTGCCGTTGCCTAGTTTATTTTTAGCTATAAGAGTTTTTCTTTAATAAATGGCATCGCCACCATATCATTTTTATTTTAGCGAAATTAAAGGTTATTAAAACTGAAATTGAATTCCTAAAAGACTCGTACTGACTGTGCAACTTTTAGTTTTTCTTAACTTAAACAAATTAGTGGACTAGAAAACTGAAATTAAACTCTTTAATAATTCTTCCTTACGAGAAGAGTTAAGTTCTTTTTAATTTTAATGAAATTAGAAAACTGGGAAACTGAAATTAAATTTTTAAAAGATTAAAAGTGACATATCGAACTAAATTCTTTCAAGCATTAGTGAAATTAGAAAACTGGGAAACTGAAGTTAAATTTTTAAAAGATGATAAAAACATATCGGTTTCAGTTTTACGTTTAACATTCAATTTTAATTTTTATTTCAATTCTAACTTTTAGCATCTTTCAACATTTTTAAAAGATGATTAAAGTGACATACCAAACTAAATTCGTTCAAACACTAATGAAATTGGAAGTCTGGGAAACTGAAATTTAATTTTAAAAGATTAAAAGTGACATGCCGAACTAAAGTCTTTCAAACATTAATGAAATTAGAAGCCTGGGAAACTGAAATTAAATTTTTAAAAGATGATAAAAACATATCGGTTTCAGTTTCACGTTTAACATTCAATTTTAATTTTTATTTCTTTTAGCATCTTTCAACATTTTTAAAAGTTGATTAAAGTGACATACCAAACTAAATTCGTTCAAACATTAAGGAAATTGGAAGTCTGGGAAACTGAAATTTAATTTTAAAAGATTAAAAGTGACATGCTGAACTAAAGTCTTTCAAACATTAATGAAATAAGAAGCCAAGGAAACTGAAATTAAATTTTTAAAAGATGATAAAAACATACCGGTTTCAGTTTCACTTTAATCATTTTTTAACATTTTTAAAGGATGATTAAAGTGACATACCTAACTAAATTTTTTCAAACATTAATGAAATTGGAAGTCAGGGAAACTGAAATTAAATTCTTAAATGATTCATACTTACGAGAAACAGTTCATTTTAATTTTAATGAAATTAAAAGATTAAGAAAGTTAATATTTTAACAAATTAAAATTGTCAAGCCACACTAAACTCTTTCTAATGTTAATGAACTTAGCGGACAAGTAAACTGAAATTCTTAGAAGATTCATAATGACAAGCCTGTTTCAGTTCTTAATTTTAATGAAATTATAGGACTAGAAAATTGAAATTTAATTCTTGAAAATTTTAAACTGACAATAAACCAAATTAAATTTTTCCTCGTTTTAGTGTTATGAGAGGACTAGTATCAGGCAAGCCTAATTTAGTTCTTTTAAGATTTAGTTTATTAAACTAAAAGTATGTCAGAATAATAAATTTACTGTGCTCGAAAAATTATAATGAAAATATTAAACTATACTTTTAACTGAAATAGCATGAAAACAGAGCACAGTAAAGAGAAGTGATAAAGTTATTATTTTAAATTATTTTCACCTCAATGTTTTCTTAGAATCATTTTGTTTCATTAGAAATAAGTGTGCACTTGCTTAAGAGTTTACTTTTTTAACATTAATTTGATACATTTAAATATTTCTTTCGATAATATTTAAATATTACTTTCGATATTGTTGTAAATTAAATAAAAAAATGCAGACAAACTTTCGCATTTTCTTAAAGCTTCATAATTCATATTTAAAACAAAAAGCATTTTTAGATTAATTTTAATAATATTTCTGAATAAATTTACAGTGTATATAAATATACTTTTTGTATATACTTTTGGTATATATGTATACTTTTGGTATATACTTAAAACAGAGAAAGTAGAAGGGATTAGATTATGTGTTTAAATTTTCACAAAAGCATAAAATCAAAAAAAAAAAAGAAAAAAGGGCAAGGTAAAAAAAATAATAATAAAGCACAAATAAAGGTACAGAAGCAGGAAAGATATTGTTTATAAAGCCGACTATTGTTTATAAAGCCGACATACGTTCCAAATAAGAATATTTGATCAAGAGAAACTATTGAAAAAAAACAAGTCTTCTTTTTCATCTGTTTGATCAAATTTAGAAAAAAGTCTATTGAAAGAGATAAAATGTAATGAAAAACTGAGAAAAATGGTCCCGAAAATTTATTCTTGTTTCTGAACATAGTCATTTTTGAATACTGCTTCACTTTAGATGCAATAAGTTTTTGAAAAGGAACACTAGTTGCTAAGTTCACTAATCAATAGAACTTGTTTTCAGGTAATTTTCCTTTTTTTTCAGTTGGTTTGATTCTTGAAATATAAGTTTGTTTACATTAAAACATTTCAAATATTTTACAAAACATATTTGAAATAGAGGCGGATAAATGGCACAAAGAAAAAATTTAGACTTTTTTCCAAGAAATTTAAAATTGCAATAAATTTCATTGCTAAAAACGATAAAAACATTGAAAAACAATTTATTTAAAGTAATATATTTTTTAGTTTTTGTGCCGCTTTCTGATGTCTCTCAAAAAATTAAAGGACAGGATATTCAAACGAGTTAAATTTTTATGCATATTAAGAAATTGAAGAAGAAGTATTTGTACGCTCTTTAATCAAGATTTATAAATAACCCGAAGGAATAAAATGGATGTTCTGTTAAATAAATCAAAAATAGATTAACGCTTATTGAATCAATATTAAAGCTCATATACAATATAATTATTAAAATCGCTTTTTTAAAATTAAATATATCTTGTTTTTTTTGAGACACATACTCTAATGATATTTTTTAAATGTGTTCCTATTTGCATAACAAAGAAATATGGTTTAGTAAGTATATTATATTTTAATAGATTTATGTGCAAATAGAGGTTTGGTATATCGCATTCATTTTAAAAAATCGTGCATTAGTTTCCTTGCGTTCGTAAGGTATTGTAAGAAAATATTTCATTATTTAAACTGTCAACTGTCTAGACTAGTTATTGGTGGTTCGAGAAAATGACCGTAGTTGCAAAAATAAACTCTATACCTCAAATTTGATGTGAGTAATTATTTTTTTTTATTCATAAATGCAGATGGGTAAATTAATTTTATTTATTATTTATTAAGGAGCTTAACTACTTCACGAAATTATTCGATGTAAGTTTAATATTATTATAATCCTAGTATTTTTTTTATTTGATACCTAATGTTTATTTAAGGAATTATGTCAGATATTCCAAATAAATTTTAATCAACCAAACTCAAACATAAACTCACTCTATTTACAGTGCTTTTACTTATTTCAGTATATTATTATTATATAAACTTCTTTTTAAATGAAATCATATTCAAGGTTTTTTTTAAAACTTAAATTCAAATAAAAGATTTGTTTTTTTATTAATTGAATTTAAATATAATTTTCATTATGTAAACGGAATTAAAATATCTGGTTTATTTTTCAGAGAAAAAAATTTTATGTTTTTCAAAATTATTCAAGATAGGAAAATTTGACATATTTCGAGTGCTCATCTTCAAGACCAACCACACCTGAATGATAAAAACAAAACAATGTTGAAAACGAAAAGTACTATGATGCCAGTGAAAACTAACCAGGGAAACTGCGGTAGCCGAGGAGAATGACAGTTGCCGAAGGAGCCAGATGAGGGTGATAAGCATTTTTAAGTGGAATGAAAGGGGTGTGTTGAGCTCATATCATTCTTTAAAGTACATTATCCTGAAAAGTCCTGACAGTCGTATGCTTTCGGAGAGAAGGAAGGTTTCAAGTGCATTTGGCTACAAATAGTCGGCAATAACTTAAGAAATTCTCATGCAGCATATTAAAATTTTAACCACATGGAAGCTAAGATTCTAACAAGTTTAAATGAACTCTTGACATTAATATAATTCATCAACTGAAGGCTCGCGGATGAGAAATATGTATATGCAAATCTTAATCCTATGAAAATCTTAATTCCTCGCTTTTCAGTTTTGAATCAATCTGTTAAGTTTTTGTTGGTGAACAGGCCGAAAATTTCCTTTATTAATTTAAGTTAATAGATAAAGGTAAGTATTTTTTTAAAAAAGGGAAAGTAAAAAAATAAATGTTTTAATTTAGTGATAAAAATTTATTGTAAATATTTATAGATATTGAATATATCTTTTAAATAGATCCCTAAAAAAGCGGAAACAAATAAACAGTAAGCAATGTATAATATATATCCTGTCTTGCACGTTTCTTTTTTATTAATATTTGCCCATAAAAATTGTTCTTTAATCTTGATATGATTTATCTTTTTCTTTCACCTCATTATTGCAAAGGAAAAAAAATCGCTATTTTTCTTTAATTTTTTCTTAGTATTCATAACTGAAATGCTACAATAATTATAGATTAAGAGGTCATTCACTCTAAGAGTGCATTTACGAGATTTCGCGCAAATATTCGTGATTAATTTTACGCCAAGACAAACATTTGAGTTGGAAAGTGTTTTGTAAATCTCTGGAAATTCCACACCGCCAGGTGTTAAATTCCCATACCCGATGCATCAAGTTGACAGGTTGCCACACCGTATAAAAATTAGTGTTGACTTTTTGATGTGGAAGTTTAAAGACTTATTACTTTGAATATAATTAATGGTCTTTAAATATCAATCTCCCAGAGTTCACTATAAACTAAAAAAAAAAGCCAAAACAACTACTATCACTTATTTTTGGAAATTCACTTTCTTTTCATGTTATAAATCTAACAATGAATATAAACTTATTCAAGACATTTTAAATCTTTTCTAGATTAATACTGTATCTAAACTTTACGTTTATAAATATTATAATAGTAGCTAAAATTAAAACGCAAAATAGGAAATTTTAAAATACATTGTTATTCTTATAACAATAGCATTTCTTTTAAAAACAAATGAGTTAAGTGTTTGACGTTATAGCATGTTTCTATTAATAAAAAAATAGATTAATACAGTTTTTACAACTAAAAAAAATTTTCAGATTAGAATGATTATTTCCTGAGCTAATGCACAAAATTTAATGTAACTTGGCTGGACACAATTCGAAATAATAAAAAAAAATAGCTCTTGTCAAAAAGTTAGTATACACACGCGGGATCGTGCATATAATTCTTCGATGCTGGATGAAAGGAAACAAAATATTAAATCGAATGAAAACCCATGTTAGTAAAGGATATGATGCCATCTCATATTTTCAAAAATACGTAGGCCTCACATAACAATTTTGTCTTGGAAATTCTATTTAGATATCACTGATTCAACTGTCTTACTGTTCAAGAACGTTGTGTTCTGTCTTTCTTGGGGTCCTTGTGAATTGCGATTGTGTTCTTCAAAGTATACCCATGTACACCGAAGAGCCATTACATTATGACCACCCTGCTAATAACATGTAGGACCACCTTTAGCCCATCAAAACTGCTAGCACCCGCAGTGGCATTGATTCCGCAAGGTGCTGATAGGTAGTCTGAGGTATCTGGTACAAAGCACTCACCAACTGGTCCTGCAATTCCCTCACATTGCGAGGGGGAAGCGTGGCAGTACGAATGTGGTTTTCTAAGTAGGACCACAAATGCTCTATTGGATTAAGGTCAGGTGAATTTGGGGGCCAATACATGACTTGAAAGTCACTGGAATGTTCCTCGACGATTCGACCCTTATGACATGGTGCATTATCCTGTTGGTAAACACCAT
>NC_092209.1:67938896-67950381 GCF_043381705.1 Parasteatoda tepidariorum
TATATATATATATAATGCTTTTTTTATTTTCCACAAAAGAGAGTGTTGTTGTAGTAGGCCATTAAGGCAAAGGGTGCGATTGTTCTTTTTCTCCAGTAACCCCAGAGGTATAATTTGTTATGGGAACATGGAGGACTTTGTGACTTGACAGATTTAACGAGCACCAGTCACCATTTACTACACGAGCAGACTTCACTGCCGGCTGGATTCGAACCCCCGTTCTCACGAATGTGAATCCATAGCTCTGCTAACCAGACTATCCCAACCTTCAAAAAAAAAAAAAGATTAAACTGTAATTTAGAAAACAATTCGTAGCTTGGAGAGAGATTTTGATTTCAGATCTGAAATCAGTAATACGAAAGTATCTAAGATCTGTTAAAAAATTCTTTTGCAACAGAAAAATAATATTCCTCCATGTAATTAATCGAAATATTAAAATGTGACCTTTAAATGTATCAAATAACTAAGAATAAGTGAGTTAGTTTTTATTTCAAACAATTTAAACAATTTCAGAAATCTCAGTAACCAGAGGGAAAATATTTTCGTAATGAATATTTAGAAATTCTTATCACCATCTTTAAGGAGCCAAATCGTAAAGAATTTGTGGCCTTCAATGTCCATTTCCGTAGCTTTGTAATTGCTGACCCAACCCAGAAGACACGGAAACTCTTGAAATAATCATTAGAACAAAATTATCTTCGCTTAGCTTTCTTTGAGGGAAAGTAACAAGTATTTGAGTCACATGGATAGGAAAATCTCTCACGGTTAGCTTGATGACTAGGGGACTATAATCCGTAACATGCTTGTAATTAGGGTTGTCTCTTACGAACACTATAATCGACGCGAGCTGGTCGTAGTATACAATTACCGGGATTCGATTTGGGCTACATTACCTTAGTCATTCCAGCTCAAATATCAACTTAAACAACTTTTCAATATGAAAAAAATATTATGACAGTTGTTTGAATTTTCCATACGGTGTTACCTTAAGGAGAATTATTTGAAATTTTTTAAATGCTATTGATGACGCAAGAATTATAAAAAAAGCAGTACTGATGTTAAACTATTTTTTAATTATTTATAATTGTGTCTACGCTTTTAAAATTAATTTTAATAACAACAAATTGCTCAGTTATCTTGTTTCTTTTCTTAGACATAATTTAAACTAATGAAATTTTCTTGATCTTTTTGGATTGCTTAAGAATTAATAGCTTCAAAATTTATTATAAAATTATTATAATATTATATTTATTTACAGATATAAAATAAATTTTTTAACTCATTTAAGGTGACACTTCTTAATATTAACTTCTTAATATTACTTCTTAATAAATTTTAAACATTTCTCCTGATAAAGAATTCTAAAATCAAATATAGATTTAGAATTAATGATATTTGTCAGTATTATATAATCATAGTACGGTGGTACAGATAAATAATGAATATTATAGAGCTTATATTATTTGATTAAAAACTTCATTCGCTTCAAAAATATATAAATTGGAAATAACAACCAATATGTTTCGAGTGCTCAAAAACATGCGCCTATTTTCAAGACTTGCCAGACATGAATGAGAAGAAACAAAAAGAATTTAGAATATGAAAAGAAAAGTTGCCAGAACAAAACTTGAAAAATAACCCACAGTAGTCAAGAGAAAAAAAAAGATAAAAAGCAGAAGAAGAAAACACAGGGGCAAATCAAGGTGAAATGCATTTCCTTGCGTTATGAAGAGGTAGTGAAGAACTAATGTCGTTAGCAAGGAAATCTGCATTTATATGAATAGAACAAGATTCCAGGGTGTCAAGATGAACTGGTGTGACGAGAGTGGAAATAATTTGGGTACTGTGTAAATTGAATTAGAATTATATTTTTTGAAATTATTGATAGATTTATTCTACTATTATAAATTTCTTGATTTTATTTTGAAAATATATATTTTAACATAGTTTTTAGTTTTATTCCAAAATTATTAAATGTAAAAATAAAAACAAGCAACTTTTTTTAATGCTGCATATGATTTTAAAATACCTTTTTTAAATATCAAATCAAATTCATTTTACTTTACTTTGCATGTACTACATCCCTTATCGGTACTAAATAATTACGTGCATTTAAGATACGATGATGCAATTATCTTAGATTTCCATATCGATCCAAACTCTCAACTTAATGATCTTAAAGATAATATTATTCCTATGAGAGTTTTTTCATTGCAGCTTTCTGTGATTCAAATGGATTTTATGCCCAATAACTACAAAGCAATTTTAATTATTCGAAACGTTATTCGTTAAAATGCCATCTTTTCGCTTGCCATATTTTTACGATCTATTTGAGAAGCACTAATCTTTAGGGAAATCAGTATCTTGAAAAACTAAAGGAAATATTCCATCTTATTTCTTATTTTTGTCTCTATTACCTGATTCTGATTAACTCCAATTGTGTGGAACTAAATGAAGAACACGTTTATGAAAGCGTTTATTCTGTTTGATAAGGCTGATGAGCAGAAAGTAATTTTAATAACTAGACATGAAGAAAATGATGTTGAGTTTTATATGAATATTTTCATTGAATTTATTCTAGTTATATTGAAGATTGGATAAGCTGCATGAAGTGTAAAAGGTGTATTTACCATTGTTCCTGAAAGCAACAATAAAAATTATAAAATTCTCGTAGTTTGTGAGTTTTGTCTAATTCTTTTAATAAATGAATTATGATTATGTATATACTGTAGAATTAAACTGATCAATTCATTAGCTGCTGAATGTAAACAATAACGAGCTTCCTAAAACCGGAAGAAATGCAGGAAGCTTCCGATGTATCCCTCCGCTGATTTTACGTTTATAAGGCGATGTGTGAACAGGCTTGATTTTACAAGAAGTTTTATCATTGCTTGAGTTTAAATTCACGCATTTTTTGCCATTCCTATTATGTAAACAATAACGAGCTTCCTAAAACCGGAAGAAATGTAGAAAGCTTCCGATGTATCCCTACGCTTATTTTACTTTCATAAGGCGATGTGTGAACAAGCTTGATTTTACAAGACGTTTTATCATTGCTTGAGTTTAAATTCATGCATTTTTTGCCATTCCTATTATGTAAACAATAACGAGCTTCCTGAAACCGGAAGAAATGTAGAAAGCTTCCGATGTCTACTCTTATTTTACGTTTATAAGGCGATGTGTGAACGGGCTTGATTTTACAAGAAGATTTTACAAAGATTTTATCTTTGCTTGAGTTTAAATTCACGCATTTTTTGCCATTCATATTATGTAAACAATAACGAGCTTCCTAAAACCGGAAGAAATGTAGAGAGCTTCCGATGTATCCCTACGCTTATTTTACTTTCATAAGGCGATGTGTGAACAATCTTGATTTTACAAGACGTTTTATCATTGTTTGAGTTTGAATTCACGCATTTTTTTGCCATTCATAAGAGTTTTCTGTAATTTATAAATTTTAAAAGGATGTGAGCCTAAAATAAATTTAGAAAAACTAATATCACAACTGTTTAAAAGCGTAAGGTTTGCCATGGTTTGTATTTGTCTATATTTGTGTAAAATATCGCCGTTTGTAATTTTTTGGATAGCATCACAGCATGTTTCTGAAGTAGTCCAAATTCGTTTTCTGATAAAATTAAACGGATTGAACTAATATTAAAATGAAGGAAAGCGTAATTGTAAACACTATATGTATATTAATATTGGCACACGCGCTTGTGGCGTCGCTACTGTATCGATCCTTATTTTTTTTGAAGCGAACTGAAGTGGTCCCGATCTTCACAGTAGTATTAATGTTGTGACGTGAATTTGATATTTGGTATTTTTTTTACGTTTTCTTCTCCAAACAGCTGTATTTAACGAGAACACACTGGACGTGTGGAATATGTTTTGTTTGGCT
Organism: Parasteatoda tepidariorum; assembly: GCF_043381705.1. Classification (NCBI taxonomy): domain Eukaryota; kingdom Metazoa; phylum Arthropoda; class Arachnida; order Araneae; family Theridiidae; genus Parasteatoda; species Parasteatoda tepidariorum. The sequence goes on from NC_092209.1 coordinate 67,942,795, forward strand.
TAAATAAATGTTTTCTTTAGATGTTTACACGAGTCTTATTTCTTAAACACAGGATAATTCCAGAATTTGTGTCTAGATGAAACTACGCGCTCTTTCAAACTTTGTTGCAAAAGTAAATAAGAAACAGTAACTCGAAAGTTATACAATGAACATTAACCCCTAGCGCCACCTGTGCTTAGCTTTTCACAATCAACCACTCATAAATAACCGAATGAGTTTGTTAAGACCAGATCTGGCTAAGTGTCGGGCCACACGATGCACTCGGGAAGATTTTGTACTTCCATTAAAAATTTTGTTTTTCGCTGCATGCAATTTAAAATATAAAATATGTATGAAATAAAGATTGAAAATTAAATTTCAGATTAACAATATAAAAAGCAAGATTTTTAAAATATAAACTGAATCTGAATTAAAATATAAACTGAATCTATCCTAAGGGCAATTTCAGTCGTGTATTCGAGAACCTATTCTACGTCCGTCATCGTATCCTTATCCAACGCATGAGAGAATTACAGAGCAACATTGAAAGGAAATAATTTTTTACCTCTAAGATAAAACTTATTCCTTGTTGCATCTAAGAGCCATTGCAACTTGATTGTACAACGAGCTGTGAATGTTTTTGTATCCCTATATGTTTGTGAAAGCTTTTTTTTGTTAGATGAAATTAACAAAGAATAAATTATGCGCTTCATTAGTTGAGGCCAATTCAAGATACGTCGCAACGTCGAACATAAATGTTGGTCTATGTCAGACGTAAAGGCAAAAGCAACAACATCAACCTGAAGGCCACAATTTATGGGGCATCAACTTGCAAAGAACATTTAAACAATTTATTGCATTCATTTCACACAGCAAAATTTAAAAATATGCTTTAGATGATTATGTTTACAAATAACTATTTACCGATTGAGTTTTCACTTTTGTAATTTATTTATTTTTATTTAAAACATAAATATGTAACCTAAAGGCAACAATCCATGAGGAATCAACTTGCAAAGAGTATTTAAATAATTTATTGCATTCATTTTATACACGAAGATTTAAAAATATGCTTTAAACGATTATGTTTACAAATAACTATTTGCTGATTGAGTTTTTACTTTTGAAATATATCTATTTTTATTTAAAGAATAAATATTTAAAATACATTAATCATATCGTTAACAGATAACCCTTGATTTATTTCACAATTTTAATTCAAATAGCCCCTTAACAAGGAATTATTTCTAGGCGTATAGAGTTACAAGAAAATAATTACGTTTCTACCTCAAGACAACAATCTAAAACAATTTGAGCGTGATCAACTTCCAAAGAGCTAATTTTAGAAAGTGGAAATGCTGTCGCCAGCTACATTTGCCATTTCTATGTGATGCATTCACTAAGAAATCCACAATGAAGATGATTTATGTCTTTACGTTTCTATCCTCCGCATTCTTGAGGGAGTGAATGACCTTGAGAAGGATTCTGTCCTAAATTGCTCAGAAAGCATCTATATATTAAGCACGCAGTTTAACAACCGAGGACAGAAACAAAACTCATTTCATTATGCAATCACTAAATAACAATTATTTACCGACATTAATTGATAGCGTCAGATGAACGCCATGCATTTATTGACTTTCGTTGATTGGATATCGTTAATTCGTAAAATGAATGTTAGTTATTTGTAGCTGTTGATTGAAATGTTAAATAATTTATTCAATTTGCGGATCTCAGCATACAAGTTTAATGGATCTATTATTTATTATTCACTTTAAAATGTAATACTTTTACGAGAGGTATCCAGCAAGTAAAAATATTATTTTCATAAAGTTATGGATAAAAGAAAAGCAGTGTGTAGCAAGTTGCACGTTAAAACTGTCACGGCCGATAGTCCTCTCGTTGATCGTAAAAATTTGACAAGTGTGGTACCAGATCAAGTGTCTGAATACATCAAGTGTGTGACTACGTTGTCTGACTAGATTACTCTTAGAAATCACGTGGCATTCCTACCATGTTTGTTAAAAGATAACTCCTTGGAAAACGAGGTTATGTGTGTGGTTGTAATTGGGTGGTGTGGAGTGAACTTACTCAAGAGTTCCTGTATCTAAATGAAGTTTGGATATTTGCGACAGACAGCGTGATTGGCTGAGAGCCAAAAATTTCCCTTAATAGGAAGTGGAATTTCCCTACAGAATTCCTATACAACCATGCAATTCAAAAACCAACGCAAGTGCTTCACGATTAATTTCGAAAAAAGTGACTTGACAACTATTTTCTTTCTATTGATAATACTAATGATTATATTGATAATGCTGATGATATTGATAATAATTTAAAAGTTAAAATAGAATTTCCGATAACTGATAAAACAAAATTTATTTTCGAAAAAAAAGAAATGTTTTGCAGTATGTAGCTTGTGGGGTTGTTTGGTATCTTTGTTAGAGTCCCCATTAAACTCTAAAAAGAAATCTAACTCTAGGAAAACCTTCCACATGAAAATGTTACAACAACAGATTATAGGTTTCTTCATAAATAACACTAAGTTTAAATAAATAACTATCTTTATTAACATTTAGGAAACTTGTAAATTTAACTAAAACATTCTAACATATATAAAACTTAACCATTTTAACATTGAAGCAGCATAGAAAAAAACCGCGAAAAGGTAACCGGCGAGAACATGCCGGACTGCTAGCTAGAACCGACGGGGAGAGAGAGCAAGCTGTGGGGAGGCGGCCAAGTTATATCCAAAGCATACTGTGCGCGTTTTGCTGATTTCGCCCTTCACGCATATCTCCATTCAGGTATGAGGTTTACGTCAATTATCGGCTGCAAGCGACGTAGTCCAACGTCAGAGATTCGTAGTTCGGACTTTGCATTTCAGACCGCAACGCCACAAGCTTATCATAAGAAGATGTCAATGATATAAATATCTGGATTTTGATTTTTCTGTCGATTTTTCTTTTGCACCGTAGTATAGTGCAGCAGCAAGTTATCTCTTGGAATCTTTAAATCATAAGATTCCGGAATCTTAAATCGGAATTTTAAAACCAATACATTTATTTTCCCTCCTTTTTGCTTTTAAAATAAATTTAACTATTCTAAGAATTGTTTATACGCAAAATTAGAGTTAGATATCGATATAATATGTGAAATAATAAAATTTTGAAAACAAACATAGGTATCATATTTGGTACTTATATCATCTTATTTATTTGTTATGTCACATTAGTTATCATCTATTGTATTAGCCATGTATTGTATCCATTGTATCAGCCATATTTGTTATCATCTTATTTATTATGGCAAAAAAGCAAGCAATTTTTAAATAAAATATATATTTTCATCAAAAGAAAATAAAGGGACATTTTTCTGTAAAGAGACACTTGAGGGTTGGTCAAATGTGGTAAATAATTCCGTCATCATTCTCTTTCGCAATCCTAGAACATTTTTGAAGCTATTTTATGTAATTCTCTATAGACATAGGCACTCTATTCAATGCAGTCACCAAGACATAAATAGTAATGGAGAAACAGTTTTCAATCTTTATATTATACTCTCCTACCAAAGGTATGACAGGTTTGAAAGGTCTCCTATCGTCTGCAACAAAATAAACTGAAAGGAAAAGTAAGTTAAGTAGCCCCGAATTGGCATCAAGATATTTTCATTTATTCCTGAAATAAAAAACATTTTTTCTGTGGCAAAACCTTAAATATCTCAAACCAGAAATGTCATCCTTGCTCAAATCTTTGGCTTTTGGAGAATATAAGAGTGGAATCGAAAAATTGATTTCCCATTGCAAGAAACGTCATGAGAAATTGAATAAAAACATTAAAGTATAGAATAAAGTACTGTGACTTTGCAAACAAAGTGATGTATCGAGATCTTTAGTTTTTTATTTTGTTTCGTGACAATCTTCTTTATTTACTTTCGACTCTCAAAACTTTGTATGGGTCATATCAATTTCAGGAGGTAAAATAGATGAAAATATTAAAAATCATATTATAATTCGAAGAAAACCATCACACTTAAATTAGTGTCGATTTCCGTATTTGTTTGAAATATTTTAAAACAAATGAAAATAGTGCACTGAAAGCAAAATTAACTAGTCGCTATTGGATAATTAGTTTTACATCATTGACTATAGAGTTGATAACTAGCAGAAAGAAAAATACACAAACAATTAATTAAAAAAAAAGATCATATTATGGTAAACAAGCATACCAAGCAATTATAGAGAGTAGTTAGACAAGTATATAAATTAGAAGTGTCAGGTTTGTGCCAACTTTTAAAAATTGTACATAATATTTAGGAACATGCATATTATGCACAATTTACAATTTTAAGTCAATGAGTGCGTAAGTATCAATAAAAAAATTCTTTTACATTATTGATACAAAAAAGAAAATGTTTCTAATCTTTTCTAGGAAATATTTAAATTTTATACATTTGATTTCCTTATAACAAATGGAAACATTTTGGTGATAAATTAAATCTTTTTCAAATAAAATTAAATTATACCACATTTTTTACTTATTTTGAATATGCCATTTGTATAAAATTTTAATTTATAATTTATATACTTATCTGGAATATTTAAATACCTTAAAAATGCACATAAATAAATCGACATTCTAGAAATTATATTTATTTTAGTAACATCGAGAAATATTAAGTTACATTGAATACAATACCGACTTCTGTCAAGATATGTGTCTGCTGGGAATTTCAGAACGTCTTAAAAAATCTCAACGGAGCAATTCTTTTGTATAAGCTCCTGCTTTCTAAGTAAATATAAGACAATGATAATCCAGTGAATTTTTCTAATAAAGAATGTGTTATAAATAAATGTAAGCATGAGTGTATTCTAAAGTAATGTAATAGAAATAAATATTTAATTAAAAAAAATTGCAAAATCAGGTGAGTCTTTGTGTTTTTAAATATTTATTAAAAGCTAACAAACTTTACGACAATAAAACGAAAATATAACTAAATTGCGAATAAACAAATCAAATGATAGAATTTGACTGAATTTATGGTTTTTCGACACAGAGAAAAAAAAATCTAATAAAACTAATAAAATGCAACTGTTTGGTAATGACATTTTTGCTAAAAAAAACAACATAGATCTGGTTAGTAAAACTAAAATATACGGTATTTAAACCATTCCTTTGGAAATTTTTTTATTCACATGGTAACTGTTTACCATAAATTTTGACTTGATATCATAATTTTGACCTGAACCAGAGAACGATCAGTCTCCAATCCAGCATCCACAGATGTATAATTTGTTATGGGAACATGGAGCCGACAGATTTAAAGTGCACCAGTCACCATTTACTACACGGTGAGTCTTCGGCCGGCTGGATTTGAACTATAGCGTCCAACAAACCAGGTTATCACGGCCCTCCAAAAACTTATATAATCTGAAACTAAGTAAGAAATCTGCAAACTGTTAAACTAAAGAGAATGTATTTCAAAAAATTCTTAATGATTTCTTGTAATTTACACGAATTTAATGAAAGAATTGCAAAAAAAAACGATAAAAATTTTTAGAAAAAGTTTGATTCTCTAAAATGTTCTTACTTGGTTTTAGGCTTTTTTCAGGTTTATGCCATTTTTTCTAAGTATTATTGTATAAAGCTCTAATCAAATAAATATTTATTTTTTAGCAGCACACACTATTCTGTATCGAATTTTTATCAACCTTTACATGCATGAATTTTGCTTTAAACGTGTTTGATTATACATAAATATTACAATAGGCCTTGAGTCAATCCCGGCGATGGCTGGTCCATACGAATTCCGCATCCGGCTTGCACAGACCATAGTGCTGACGGACGTGAAATATCCTCAGTGGTAGACGGATCATGGGTTAGAGTCCTCTTGCCGTCAAGCTAACTGTGGGAGGTTCTCGTGATTTTCTTCTCCATGTAACGCAAATGCGGGTTAGTTTCATCAGAAAGTCCTTCACGAAGGCAAAATTTCTCCCACTACTTGATCCAGGAGTTCCCTTGTCTTCTGGATTGGGTTCAAAATTACAGGTCTACGGAGTTGAACAATAGTAGTCGTAAACCCAAAAATTGGGTCGGCTGTTCAACGACGACTATAAAATAAAATAAAATAGGCTCTTAGTGAGCTGAGATGGCTCAGGGGATGGAGCGTGAGGTTAACCTGTGAGGTTAACCGAGTTCGAATCCCAGCGATAGTTGGTAGATACGAATTCTGCTCCTGGCTCATACTGATCACAGTGATGAGGTAAAATATTCTCAGTAGTGGACGGGGCATGGGTTGGAATCTCCTTGCCATCGAGCTTACCGTGGGAGAATTTCGTGTTTCTTCCCTATGTAACGCAAACGCATGTTAGTTTGATCAAAAAATCCTGAGCGAAAGCTAGTTTGTCCCAATGCTTGATCCAGGAGTTTCCTTGTCTTCTGAATCGGGTTCATAATTTAACCCAAAAACTACAGAGTTGAACATAGGTAGTCGTGAACCCAAAAAATTATGTCAACTGCTCAACGATGGTTATAAAAAATATAAAATAATATAGCCTTTCAGTAACTGCATTGGGATAATATAAAAATTGAACTTCTGAGGATTGTTCCCCCGATTTGTTTGCAGTTCACGCACTGTAGATGCTGAATAAATGTAGATAATCTGATAATGCGAGGAACTCAACATTTTTTACGAAATACAGTATCATTTCGATTCAGCAAAAAACAGAAAGCTAATTAATTATAATGCAAATTAGGCATAGAAAAATGTCACAGTCCACAACGATGTAGTGACGTGAATTAGTCAGAGGTTTGCAATTTATTTACATTACTTATAATATATTTACATGCAAGATTTTCTAAATAATCGTTTAATCAGCGAAAGAGATTCACAGACAAAAAGAAACAGCCATGGTTAAAGAGAAAACAGGGAAGATAGAAAAAATCTTTTTATTATTTAAGAATTTTTTTTTATCAGCATTTCTTTTAACATTAAAAACGGCAGCAATTTATGTACTCATAAAATATTTAATGTATAACCGTGTGTTATAACTATGTTTTCTCCCTCTCAGAAAGATTTCTTAGTTTAGATAGTCGTTATTTCTATAACTCTTAAAACGCGTCTAAAAACAAAAGATATTACTGAGCCTTTGATATAATAAACCAACTATAAAATAATGTAAATAAAGGACACACCAGTTATGCTAGTTATTTTATATTTTTGTCTGAGTTAAAATCACATTTGTTTTGCTAGCAATTATTCGAGCACAATTGTTTATAGAAAAACGATAAATAGTAAATTTTTATTTGGATAAAATGATTTCACATCAGTTCGTAAAATGAGTCGGTTGATTGACCAGTGTATTTATGATTTATTTTACTAACAATTATTCGGTCACAATTATCTATTATATATAATTCTCTTACGTGGCTCCCAAATTTTGGCTGTATTTCTTTTCCGCCGGTGGCAACGTTTGCTTTGTTTTGAAAACACCAAAGCATTCTGCCTTTTAATGATGTGTTTCTGATCTAATATATATAATTCTCTTACGTGGCTCCCAAATTTTGGCTGAAGTACTTTGTACAACTAAATAAGATTCTTTTCACAACA
>NC_092209.1:67950664-67973564 GCF_043381705.1 Parasteatoda tepidariorum
TTATATGGATTTGAATGATTGTTTTGAATTCTTAGAATTTTGTGCATTAGCAATGTACCTAAGTTAGTAGCGAACGAAGCGAGCTTGGTTTGCGAAGCAAACCATATAAGATTGCGTAGCAATTTTCGGAGGTTGGCGAGCGTTAGGGAGCAGGGGACGCAGCCCTCTAGTTTATAGAAAAACTAGCTGTACCTTGCGTGCGTTGCAACGGTTTCAGTTTGAATTTTAATTTTGTATTTAAGTGTGTAAATGAGATTTGCGATTATGATTTGAAATGAGAATTTTATTTAATGGTGAAAAAAAACCAGTGATAGTGTCAGCTGTTAATTCTCCAGGATATCGTTAGCGCATTTTCAAACATACATGTATGGTGATGCATGCTGACGATGAAACATATTTTAGATGATGGTCTGAAATAAGCCTGGATCAATGGCGACATCAGGTATTTCTGCTGATATGAGCTGTCCAATTTGGCATGGTGTGATTTTTTCAATAAGCCGAACCATGGGGCAATCCTTTTTTTCCCATTCAATAGAATATATCAAACACCGTGTCACTCCAAAAGCATGACGCTTTGCAATGAAACCAAGTATAAAGCTTAATAATTGATTTAACTCACGTGCGGTAATGTTTTGAAGATCCGATGATGTTTACCTACGTTACAAAAGCTCTTTAATTTCAACCCAAGCAGGATTACATGTAAATGTAATAAATAAATCTGGCTGCTCATATGCACGAACATATGACGTTTAGTGCCATTGTTCAACTGACAACGTTGATTGACTCGATCATTTGTATTACCCATGAAATAAATCTGTAGAAATTTATGATCTGTGCCAGGCAATGGAAGAAGTGATCCTGCACGATGATAAATTTGGCCGTGCACTTTGAATGTTGGCATGTAATTCTCGTTCACGATACATGTAGCACCGAATGAAGTCATTTAGAAACACGAATTGTACCAGCGTATATTCGTCAAAAAATGATTCGATTGGTTTGTTTGACCTAATAAGAAGGTTGATAATGGCTCGGCAGGCAACATTAAACCTTGTAGTTTCAGTATGCCTCTAAAACAGCCAATTCCAGCTGTTTCATTTTTAAATTTGAGAGCATTAGAAAACATACATAATTGATCTATTTCTCCGATGATGACACTTGGGGTAAGACTATAGTTGGTTGTCGGATCATAGTGAAATGCACTGAGATTCAAATCAGAGTATTGGCAGCGTCTGAATAGAGAAGTGCGTTCTCGATCGGTTTTCATTCTTGCTTCCCGTTGCTCTGATGTTTCCGACAAACGGGCTTGAGTAGTGCGTAGTTGATTTGTTGAGAGTCTTCTTTCCTGTTGCTCAGACGTTTCTAAGGAACGGGCAAAAGCATTCTGTTCTCGATTAGTTTCAAAATTTTTTTCCCGTTGATCCGATGTTTCTGAAACACGGGTAGTTCTCTTTTTGCTCGCTTGAGATGTCGATCGACTAAGAGCGATTTGCTTAGGCGACATATTTTTGCAAATATTCTCTCGGACAAACAAAAAGAAATGTAAAAGTTGACAGTGGTCGCAAATTTGCTAAACTGAAAATTCACATATATATTTTGAATAATAAAAAGAGCAATTAAAGTGAAATGCATAAGAAATATAAAAATTATAAAATTTAAAACAAAAATCTATTTTTTAAATGAAGGAAATAAAATGGATGAATTCGAAAACTTTGTATAAATAAACAATCTTATAGTATTCAAATGACAACTGTCACAGCAATGAAATCTTCGAAAACTATATTTAATTGTGCTAACCTAAAATTGCATACTAAATATAAATATTTTTGAAAACGTGCAATTTGAATGAAATTTGCTTTTGTCTATATATTTATTAGACAGTTTTCACAATTCGCGATCACAACGCTTGAGTACGCCCTCGAGCGGGAGCCTTAAAATATCAGCATGAATTCTATCATAACCATTGACAAAGACGTTCGCCAGTTTCTTAGCAGCAAATAAGAAGCAAAATTTCATTAAGGAAAAGACAGAAGAACTTGAGAAAACTAACCAGAACATGCCTAACATTGAAGCAGAATACGCCAAGCATTTGAAGAACAATTTCTCAATAATTTTTACCTTTATATTCAGTGGCGTACGCAAGGGAGGGGTTTAGGGGTTTGAACACCCCCTTTGAGCTCAGACAAAATGGCAAAAATAAACATTTTAGTAGAAATTATGCGGGTATTATTTTTTAAGACTATATATTTTTATTTGCCTTATGCCTACCTTTTTATCTCACGGTATTTCTCAGAATACTGAAAAAAACATTCACTATAATAGGGTTGTACTTTTGAAACCAAATTCACGTGATACTGTTATGGACTGGTTCCTTTCTGTTCTGCCAGTCGCGATAGTTTTCGAGACTGGCTGTCATTCGCGAGGTCTTTACGCGATGATTCTGGAATCTTAGACGTTCTGTCGTCTTTGAGACAATTCGAGAATTTTGGAGATGCGGTGAAAAATTATATAAAAGGGGGAACGGAGTACAACGTAAGTTTTTCTGTTGTACAGAAATGTGATACTTCCATTGAAGAAAACGTTTCTAGCAAAACAAAATCTGACGAATGTGAAAGTGCTCCTCAAAGTGTTACTTCCCACCCATATGACATTGGATTTTTTTCAGAAGATATTACATGCGAGAAGATATTACATTATGTTCTTAAACTTAAAAAATCAAAGCAAAATTTAGCTAAACAATGCTGTCTAAATAAAAAGTCAAAACTGTCTAGCTGTCTAAATTAGGGAAATAATAGTGCTTTATTACATACTCGAATTTCTTTTAGTAGCTTCAGAAAATTTGAAAAAAATTTCACCCTTGACAACACCCCCCTTGAAAAAATTCTGCGTACGCCACTGTTTCTATTATCAACAAACTTGCAACTTTGGGATCACAAACTGTTACAGATGTGTGAACTACGATAAAATACACTTTTTCTTCTTCAATTCATTACAAATTAAAGAGAAGTCAACATTGCATTCTTCATTCTAATGGATAAAGGTGAATTCAGAACTGTAATAGTTATAGAACATTCTTCTTCTTTATAGAATAGTATATATTTCTGCATCTATATAATTCGGAAAACAGCAATGAAGAATCATCCGAATTAAGTGAAATAGTATCATTTGTGTTGATTATCAATAAATTTTTTATCGCTTTCTTGGTAAGTATTTTTATTTTTTAAAGAATAATTTAAACTAGAATTCAGCTATATTCTGCTTCCATTGAGTTGTGCCGCTATTGCAGCCCATGATAGAAATATAGGAAATATGGTCATTCCTAATGTTTATCCATGGTGCTATGCCAACCTACGTGTTCGTTCGTGATTTACCTAAGAACACAGGTGCTGCCCCTCATGGTATGGTTTCCAGGAATCATTTTTTTAAAGCCAGATGCTTGGTCACCCACAGCAAGGGTGGTCTTACGAATGTCTCCGTCACATTACCACCCTTCCTTGGTCTGTTTAGTCTCTAAATTAGACACTGAACGGGTATATATGGGACCACTTTCAACAGTAAGTTGGTTAGCCTCCAAATCAAGACGATTAAAAGTTGCTTTTACAGCATCTGTGGAGCGAGATGCTTCAGGAGAATGTATGTCTCATTGCCTGACCATTACGCACCCTGTATTCGTGTAGGAGATGGTCCAGGAGGATATAAATCTCCATTCATTTATATTTTTTCCTGAAATAAATGATCTTCTTTCCTTAATTGTTTAATNTTACTCTTTTCTTTGTTTTTTATATATTTTATATTTTTGTGATAAAATAAAAAACTTATAGTTGTTCTGCTTCTGAACACTGATGAAAGCACAAAATGATGGGCTTCATCAACAATCAAAAATATATACATTTATTTTACAAATTCCATATTACTAGGGTGGTGCCCTTCAGAGAATTAAAAATACAAAAGTATCTTCATCGAAGCCGATGCTTTACATCCGGCGTTCAGTGGCAGACTACTATTTCATACAACACATGGCTTTAACTCTCTGGTGGGAAAGACTTTAAAACAAAACTTACAACAGTTACTTTTCTCAACAACTGAAATTTAGAATAGTGTGATTAAGCAAAATATGTGAACTGTTTGCGATTTCAAATTAATATTGAAATGTAAGGGTTTAGAATTTTCTACAGTGAAAAGTTTTCGGAACATCAGTATTCAAAAAAGTATACAAAAGCTAGACGTTAAGAACGTATCCAATGAGCGAGCAAAGCGAGCATTGGATTGCGAAGCAATCCGAAATGAACTGCGAAAGCAGTTCCGGGGGTTGGCGAGCGCCTGCGAGTAGGGGGCAAAGCCTCCTAGTTTATAGAAAAATGATAAATAGTAAATTTTTATGTGGATAAAATGATTTCGCATCAGTTTGTAAAATCATTCGGTTGCTTTACCAGTGAATTTACACTTTGACCTTCGGATTTATCTTACTAACTATTATTCGAGCACAATTATTTATAGAAAAATGATAAATAGTAAATTTCTTTTCAGATAAAATGATTACGCATCAGTTTGTAAAATGATTCAGTTGATTGACCTATGGATTTACACTTTGACCTGTGGATTTGCTTTACTGACAATTATTTGAGTTCAATTGTAAATAGAAAAATGAAAGACAGTAAATTTTTTTTGTTTAAAATGATTTCACACCAGCTTGTAAAATGATTCGGTTGATTGACCTGTGAATTAACACTCATTGCGGTAAATATTAGCATTTCGCATATTACGTAAGAAGAACATTGATATAAGTAAGTGATTGAAAAATCAAAGCAAAATGATCATTTATTGGAAGAAAAAACACAAATGAAAGTAGATTTTAGTATCCTCTTGCGCCACCTGTAGCACGAATACAGAATGCGGTACTGTTGAACATTCAAGCACATATGTCCCTTATGTCGTCTTACGGCATCTTGTTCCACAGTTGCTGTAAAAACACCAAAAAAATTTGCATAAGTTCAAAGGCTATCCAACTTGGATTCGTTCGATGACTAATCTGGGGATTGAACAGGCAAGAAAGGGTGGTAATGTTTCGGTGGCATATACATGACACCCTTTCTGAGTGAGGCATTCGAATCACAAGACAAAAAAAAATAATATAAATAATACATTATGACTAAATTTTTATCTATGAAGTAATTATAATAATTATACACTGTGAAAAAATGACTCTCTGGAGCCTTGAGATGATTGCAACACTTGTGACTGAAGGACGTCACGAACGAACCGTTGGGAAGTCATGACGTCGTGGATCGACAAAGGGTGATCATGTGTCCTATGCGCAGGTACTGTTCCATCACACCAGCTGTATTAGTGGTGTGCTGTTGCACAATGTAGACAGGATTGTGGGGTTCACCACCGGGCCAACGCATTCCAACTCGTTATCACTGACCAAATTAAATCTGCATTTATCACTATAGACGACTTGGTTCCATTCGGAAACAGTCAAATCCTGTCGAGAGCGACTTCACTCTCCACGGAGGCAACGGTGGATTAGTGTCAATCCAGTAAAGGATTACATCTCTGTACAATAGCGCAATGCTTCTACAGCTAGTGTGATGTATGGGGTGCCATCACATACGACATACATATGGTCATTCCTAATGTTGATCCATGGTGCTGTACCAACCCATGACTTACTTAAGCCGCATGTGTTGCCATTCATGGTATGATTTCCGGGAATCATTTTTTAACAAGACAATGCTTGGTCACCCACAACAAGGGTGATCTTACGACTGTCTCCGCCACATTACCACCCTTCCTTGGTCTTCTCGATCTCTACATTTGACACTGAACAAGTATATCTTGGACCACTTTCGACAGTGAGTTGGTCAGCCTCCGAATCTAGACGATTAAGAGTTGTTCTTACTGCATCTGCGGAACAAGATGTTTCAGGACATTGTATGTCTCAGTGCCTGATCATTACACATCCTGTACTCGTGCAAGAGATGATCCAGAAAGATATAAATCTCCGTTTATTTATATTTTTTCCTGAAATAAATGATCCTGTTTCTTTAATTTTTTAATCAATTACTTGTACCAACGTGGCACTTTTGCGTATGTAAGACTTTGTTTCATTTTGACAACTCTCTCCGGGTTCCTAAATTTTCCTGGCAATGAGAGTACAGTAGCAAATGATATCGGTTGCAACTTATTCTGTTATGCTTCTATCTAATCAAAGTAAAAATTGTAAATTTGAAGTCTCTCATTTTTAAAAGCCATAAAATTAATTGAAAAGTTTTTTGTTTAAATTTTTACTGAATTATTTTTACTTTCTTTTTCGTAATTTGGAAAAATTTGCTTTTAAGATCGAAGTCTAAAGCCTTTTTTATCGTTTGTTAAAATTCGACGTTAGAATTACACAAATACTATATTTGTTAGAATACAATCATAAAGAAATAAGCAAAACAAGAACTTTTCCGAAAAATAGGTTTCGTTAAATTTAAGAAGAGTTGATGCTTATTTGAAAGAAGCAATTATCACAATACATTTTTGTTAGGCAAAGATTGACTTTTTGTTGTTCAAAATAAACTCTAACGATTTCACCTATAAGAATTAAATAAATTGATCGTAAAAAGCAACAAATGAATGAAAAAAAACTATTATACTAAATAATAATTGCAAATCGGATACCTGCAAATGAAGTAGTGTGAGTATCTTCATCCTGAAACGTGGCATTTCTGTAAGTTAGAAACTGTTGTTTCTCTTCTATTTCGAGTAAGTCGAACATGCCAAGTATAAATTTTCTTAAGAAGCACATTTTATATTCTTTCACAGAGATTCTTTTGCAAATATTTCAATTCTTTCACTCTATATTTCTTACATTTAGAACATAAAAAACTTATTATGCATCGATGTTGTCAGGTACTCAAAACAAAAATATATCATGGTTATAATAAAATACATAAACAAATAATAAATCTAAGTTAAGTAAAAGACGCAGACGAGAAAGAATTATATTTCAACAAATTTGATGTGTGATACGGCTCTTTATTTAATTAATTTCATGTTAATTAACATTCTAACTAATGTGGAAAAACTTAACTCGACTTTAGCACGCTAATTTATTTTATAAGCGATCAGCTGGCGCTAATGTCATAGGTCACATGAGTGAGTATCCATGATCTTTTTTTTCTTGAAGTGCAAGTACCTAACTATAAGTGAGAATTGGACTTTCTTTCTATACTAAGAAAATACAGCAAAGTGAAAAATGTATTTAACATAAATAATTTGTCTATCTTTATATTTTCAGTTGAAAAGTCATTCGTTTTAAAGCTTTCTACAGATTATACAAGAATCTATGACATTCTTCTACATCATCTAACTGTTTACCTATAAATAAAAAATACATAAATTAGGTAAAGTAATAGTAACCGTCTTAATTATTCAAAAAGATGACTTCAAATACGCTAACTGTTGGTGCTAACTATTAAATAAAACATAGAATAGATATAAAAAACGTTTTTTGAAGGATTTAAATTTTTGACGATCAAATTATGGAAGATTAAGAAATTGATCGAATAGTTGCTGAGGATAGCGGTTTGAAAACATAGTTTTTTAGAAATTTTATAAGTCAGAAATTATTTAACCAAATGTTTTTTTTTTAATAAACATACCTTTTTCTGAAGGATTTGAATTTTTGACGATCAAAGTATGGAAGGTTGCGAAATTGATCGAATAGTTGTTGAGGACAGAATTTTAAAAACATAGCTTTTTAGAAAATTTATAAGTCAGAAACTATTTAACTAAATGTTGTATTCTCACGATTAAATATTTTTTCAACCATTGCATTTTTTGACCCTTATTAAATAAAGTAATGAAACGTAAACAAAAAGTCATTTAATTATATTTTACTTTATGTCATTTTAGAATAACCAAAATTTTTAATTATGTGAAAAAGAAGTTTTCGATTCGCTTCAAAGCTTCCCAAGATGTGTCTTAATATGCAGAAAGTGATATTATCATTGAGGAAAGTGATATTATCATTGAGGAAAGTGATATTATCATTGAGGAAAGTGATATTATCATTGAGGAAAGTGATATTATCATTGAGGAAAGTNTTCGTTATTTTTTTAGCGAAATGTTTTTTAACCTAACAGAATTCTTTGCCGTCTGTTTTCTCTATAAATGAAGAAAATAAAGTAAATATTTAACTGTTGTGAAAAGAATCTTATTTATTTGTACAAAGTACTTTAGCCAAAATTTGGGAGCCACGTAAGAGAATTATGTATATTAGATCAGAAACACATCATTAAAAGGCAGAATGCTTTGGTGTTTTCAAAACAAAACAAACGTTGCCACCGGCGGAAAAGAAATACAGCCAAATTTCGGGAGCCACGTAAGAGAATTATATATAATAGATAGATATTAATTATTCAAAACGATGACTTCAAATACGCTAACTGCTGGTGCTAACTATTAAATAAAACATAGAATAGATATAAAAAACGTTTTTTGAAGGATTTAAATTTTTGACGATTAAAGTATGGAAGTTTGCGAAATTGATCGAATAGTTGTTGAGGATAGAATTTTAAAAACATAGCTTTTTAGAAAATTTATAAGTCTGAAACTATTTAACTAAATGTTGTATTCTCACGATTAAATATTTTTTCAACCATTAAATTTTTTGACCCTTATTAAGTAAAGTAATGAAACGTAAACAAAAAGTCATTTAATTATATTTTACTTTATGTTATTTTTGAATAACCGAATTTTTTAATTATGTGAAAATGAAGTTTTCGATTCGCTTCAAAGCTTCCTAAGATGTGTCTTAATATGCAGAAAGTGATATTATCATTGAGGAAAGTGATATTATCATTGAGGAAAGTGATATTATCATTGAGGAAAGTAATATTATCATTGAGGAAAGTGATATTATCATTGAGGAAAGTGATATTATCATTGAAGAAAGTGATATTATCATTGAGAAAAGTAATATTATCATTGAGAAAAGTTATATTATCATCAAGTTTTCTCCGGACACCTTTCCCTGACTAAAGTATCGGGACAATATTTTGAAGACTGCCACTACCTTTCTCCACACATTGACGGTATAGAAATTCAAATGTGTTAAAAAAAGAAATAAATGTTTATTCAGAGAAAATACGTTCTTTGTCTGTTTCTGTAAATGAATGAAATTTAGCACTAATAAATTACATATTTGGGGTTACCCTTTTAAACTATTAAAATTGGCTTTTAGTTTGTAAAAATCCGATCATTGGAACAAAAGTTATTTAAAATGTATTCGTTCTTTTTGTTCCATATACTGAATACACAAAATATTTGTGAATAATATAACAAAAAAATGAAACTTTTTGCATCTAATTAGGATTTTATAACAAAGAATTATAAGTTCAAATACTTCAAGTGTTTAAAATTGATAATATAACGTTTTAAATGTAATTGCTGCAATTTAGATCAGAGATAAATTAATGAAATTCCAACATACTGATTATAAAAGCATAATAACTTTTAGTCAAATATCATATGATTTCACGTATGATTTTCAATTTCGAACTATTTGGCAAAAGAAACTTTCACCAAAAGCAAAATATCCAGACAAGTTTCTAAAACGGGTATTAACGCGAATTCTTTTCGTAAAACAACTCGAACTTTATGATGATTTAAAAATATTCGAAAGCTTGTGAAACATAAAACTTTGAATCAACATGTTTTATTAATGCATGCACAAGTTAATGAAAAAGTTTTTCTAGTATAAAACATTCATATTCAAATATTCTGAAGAGAGGGCAATGACTTATGCGGATTTATTCACTTCATTCGTAAAATATTTCCTTAAAAAGAATGAATGAAACTTTTACGTTCCGAAAAGAGGTAAAAGGTTCTTTTGAGAAAAGTATTTACCCTAAATAGAATAATTATCTCATATTCTTAGTTGTGCAATAAGAGGATACTCTTCATACAATATTTACGATCGATGTATGAAGCTCTTTCATTTTTTGGATGAAGCTTATAGATAAAGTTTCTTCATTTACATAGAGATGTTGAAACCTACTTAAGTCAATTATTTGTGCTTTGTTGTTAACAAACCATATTATGGGGAAAATTGGAATTTCTGTTTGTTTTTATGGCAGAATTGGAAAGAGTTTGTCAATAAAAATTAGATGAATTATGGAATACAACAATTTATATGTATTTTTCAACGAGATTTTTTAATCTATTTCAAGAGATTCGAGAAAATGTTGATTTCACTAAAACATCGATATATAATTCCTTTGAAACTGTTTTTTATTTATTTAAAAGTTATGGATAGTTTCAGAAAAAGATAAATTTCAGTCCGGTATAAAGATCTTTTATAAAGGTTATGCTTATGAAAAGAATTTGTTAAAAATACCTTTGATTAAAAAAAAAGCAAACTATCTCTTAATAATTTGCTAGAAGTATCGATTTGCTAATTTCAGTTCTATGATTTGAAAGAATATGTTTTAACTAATATATTTTTGTTATTAAAAACTGTCATGATAATTCTAATGAAATCAAAGTACAAAACGAATAATATTAAAAAGTTTCATTTATTTGTTGTTAAATGTACATATGGTAATGAAAACATTTAAGGTTTAATTTGTTGAAAACTAGAAGAAGCATATTTTAGAGGAAATGAATCATAATATTTATAATATTTACTGATGCACATAACGATTAAATTAAGCTTATGCTTTATTCTAAATTACCATACAAACTTTAAAGTATAAATTGCAAATTGAAACGGTTTTTTGTGCTTTAAAGTGACAACAGTTATTATGAATCGCTATAAATTTAGAACACCACCTTACTAACCATTACACTTACTACTTACCATTTACACCTGGTGGGGCAACATCACCTTACAAAAAACATAGTGCTTTTGCTGTTGGCAGGAGTACAAAAATATAATTGAGGTAGAAAATTAAGATAAAGACAGTTTAAGATATTTCTTCGTATCCAAATATGAAAGCTGTCTTGGTTGAGGGGACAGAGCACTCGCTTTCCAATGCAGAGACCTGGATTCCGTTAGCGGCATACATCGACCACAATTGTGGTGTAGTTCATATCGCAAAATTCTTCGTTAAAATAGCAGAGTTAGTTACAATAAACGTACTTACAATTACAAAAAATTAAGGTGTTTTTGAGGTTGTGTTGAGAGTGGCAGGTTTAAAAAAATACACTTGAGGTAAATAATGAGGTTATATTTTGAACCAAAAATAACCTCATCCATAAACTTCAATTTCAACCTCATTTTTACCTTATAAAATCAACTCCATGGACACCTCAGCAATACTTAAAGTTGAAATTGGATAAAATTATTCACTCCTGAATTACATTTATTTGCTTTAAGCTAAGAAAAAGTAACATGTACATCTCAAAAACAACCTTTCTAAGTCAGTTGCTCTGAGATAGATTTTTATCAACCTCAAACGTAACTAAAAACAACTTCATACATCTTGATTATAAACCTCAGGAGGTTGGTTTTGTAAGGTTGTTTTTGAAGTCAACTTCAAATTAAATCTCAAATCAACCTTAACACTTTAAAACAACCTCAAGTTAACCTCAAAAACACCTTAAATTTTTAAAAGGGTTTAAGAATGGTATTAACGATATTAAGAAATGTGTTTTAGCAGTAAATAAATTTTAGTTGAGAATATTATAGGTGATGCATCAACTAGAACTATATTTTTGTTCAATAATATTAAATGAAATTTAAAAATTTCTTGGGTTTATTAATAAACTGCGTTAGTCTTTAAACCTTACGGAATGTCACAACCCATTAAAATAATAAGTTAATTTGCAAATGTCTCTCGCATTTTGCAATACATCAGGCTAATTGGAAAAGTCTTCAACACTTTCTACTCTTATAAAATATTATTTGGATTATTAAATGCATTCAATATACAAGCACAAAGGCTATTTTGGAAATACGCTGAGAATTACTCAGTCAGACTGAATTTGCCCAAGTTTATTACAATCTAACTTTAATAAGACATATATGGGCTTATTACAAACTTCCGGAAATAAATCAATCTAATTAAGCCTTAAATAGTGTGATTTTTAATTTGCCTAAAAGCTCAGTGCAATATGTCTAAAAAATGTCAGGCTGATGAAAAGGTGAATAAAACTTTTTCAATTAGCCTCGTGAATTTTAAAATCATGGCTGCTGTTTGCTAAGAACCAGATTATTCAGTTATTTAATATTCAATTCCACTGACGACACTATTATTTTTTAGGGAGAGGGAAAAGTTCACCAACTGATCAGAACAAGCCTTTAAATGTCTACCCTATAAAACAAGATTGAAGTGTTTCAACTATTTTTAAAAATTGTACCAATCAAAAGGTTATTCAAGATAGCAAATTTTCCAACGTACTCACGGTACATTTTCAATGACAGTTTCATATAATATGACAACGAGCGACAAGAAAGAAAAGTCAGATAATTGGTTGGTTTCCGTGCTCATGGACAGTTTACCAGATGGGGCCGTGGGAGGTCTACACAGCCTCAGCTATCTGCAATCAATTGTACGCATAGAAGTCCTCTCCGGGACAATCAGTAACTTGATGCAACGCAGCCATTATAGTTGGACAGGTGAAAACACGGTCATGTCCCTGTTAGGTGTTAAGGCAGTTTTTGCAGTAAGTGTACGTTCTGGCTCAACTCTCCAGTATTCTCATCACGCTAAAGTGCTGAGTTCTAAATCCTGTTAAGGTTCTTGTTGACTTTCTGCTAATGTTGAGATCGCAGCTCTGATGTTTCAAGAAATTACCCCTATTTTTGAATTTTGATTTTGAAAAGTCAAATAATTATAGTAATTAAATTACCAAGCAAATAATAGTAGTAGTGTTTGTAGTAGTTCATTTACGTTGCACTAGATCTACACAATGTGCTATTGATGACGGTCTGGGAAACATCCTTGAGGATGATTCGAATACATGCCATCACAATTTTGATCCTCTGCAGCGGAGATGGCTCCCTTCCTTTGGTAACTAGACGACCTGCGAGGTGAAGTCGATCACTCTACAACAGAACAGTTTAACGAGACCGATACCACACACCCTCGGTTCCTACGTAGATTGATCCAAGTGGTCACCCACCCGCACACTGACCGCAGCCAGTGATGCTTGACTTCGGTGATCTGCTGGGAACCGTGTCTTAACGATCAGTCCACTGCGGGACAAGCAAATAATAAAATATTGCATTATTTACTTTAAAAATATTATAATAATTATGATATTAAGTAAACTTCATTTAATGATTAATAATTGTTTTATTATTTAGCAATTAATAATTAATCAGTCAATAGTTATAATTATTAATTAAAATGTACATAATAATTATAGTTATTAATTATAAATATTAATTAAAATGTACATAATAATTATAGTTATTAATTATAATTATTAATTTGAATTTACATAATAATTTTAATTAAAGTAATAATATTCAATCTGTCTGACTCACAAACTTGACTTCAGGGGGAAAGAAATACATTTGATTAACGCTATCAAATCTAAAATCCTCCGTGAACAATTCTTTCACTGACCACCTATTGAAGACCACCGGACTATTCCATAAACCATAAATAAATTTTTTTAAGATGGTGCAAATTATACATGGAAAATGTCCTAGATTAATGCAACTTAGCAATTGCAGCAATCTTTAATAACGAGGATATGGTAAAAACTCAATAGACTCCACTAGAAGACTTCTATTTTTTACTTAAATATTGTTGCCACGTTTCGGATGCTAACCTATTTTATTACGAGAACTTTAAATCCAACCACAACAAAAAAAGGAATAATCAAAGGGAAAAAACGTTTTGAATTGGATTATAGATCTTAATCTATAATTATTGATTTAATATCTTAAATTATTACTATACAAGGAGAAAAAATTCTGGTAAAATTTTTGTACAGTATGATAATGTTATTTCTGGCAAACAAACATAATTCTAGTTAATAAATCTAAAACATAGAGTATTTGAAACATTTATTGAGTAATCCTTCCATTCATATGGTTAACTGGAAAATCTGGCATTCAAAACTATAGTTCTTAATACCCCACATTTGGCAAACAATACAAAATTGAAAAGGAAAGTGCACCGAATAAATCGTTTTATGCCATGATTTAAGGTATGATAAAATTGCCAAATTTTTCAACAATCACCAAATTTTACCACATATAATAAAACCTTATTTTATTGTTAATGTTGCCAGAAACATCACCGAAATGCTTATTTAAAAATTACCAAGCTCTCTTGTGTTTCCATAGAGCCAAAAACTTGGTAAATGTTACCAAATTCTGGCAGTTTTGTTCATATTTTTTTTCAGTATACAATGATTATAATCACTTTTTAGATAAAAATTTTGTCATAGTGTATTGCTTATCTTATGTTTTTAGTTCTTGTGATTAGAGAGACAAAATTGAATTAGTTTTCGAGTAAGTAACGCTTTGAAAATATAATGTTAAAATTAAGAAACGAGATATAATAAGAGCACATTGTTGAATGCGTTGTTTATAACACATTTAATTTATATTTTTAGCATAAATAAATAAACATAATAGTATTTATTTCAGTGTAAATGTTTTAGAAATGTAGTAAAACAATAGTAATTTTTACTGCTTTGGATAAGATGTCTTTAACATTTATTCACATGAAAGATTTCAAAATATTGCATATTTTCGCATGCATTAACAAACAATCGTGGTGAAATTACGATAACAGCATTACGCGGAATAAGTTTAAGTATTTTATTCAGATGCAAATATAAATTGTTTGATGGCTGTTTTAACTATTTAACTCACTTTGAAACCGTTTTAAAGTGTTTGAGAAGTTGTTTAATTTTATGTTCTCACTGCAAGCCACATAAATTTTTCTTCTTTAACGCTTCATGTTCTAAGAAAAATAGCTACAAAATTCCAAAGTACATAGTTAAATATAATAAGTGTGATTATGTAACATTTAATGTTACAACATTTAGTAAAGCAACATTACTAATTAGATGTGAGTTAAAACATAATTTTTAGGAAGAATTAAAGCAAAATTTAAGCCGAATTTAAAAACCATAAGCCAGTAGGCGAAAAAACTTAATTATTTTTGCAGTTATCTACAACTTCAATTTCTTTATTACAAGTGGAGTTAAATACTACTACAATCATTATTTTTTAAATGATGTGAATACGAACTACTTTTAAAATGTATTCAGTATTTGTAGGAGACAAAGTATATTGGAGAACTTCATTTTCACTCATGTTCAAAATTATTTTGGATAAAAATTAGCTTATTTCAACATGAGGAATTATTAAGAAATATATATTCACGTTTACATTAGCCAACTAGTTATTTTAAACCATTTTTACAACTTTGTTCTTTTAATCTTTACTTTTTTTGTCATTCTCGACTGCGAATAATAAGTTTAAAAATGGTAGGAAATAGTTAAATATTTGCAAATTTTGCAAGTGTATAATGCTCTTTTATTTACTCAAAGAAATAAAGCACTGTGGCAAAAAAAACGGTCAACTTCGAATAACTTTTGATCTAATGACTGGATTGCCACGCTCTAGATCTCAATCATAATGGATTGAGGGGGTGACGGAAAATATGTTTATTAATAAGTGCAAACAATATTTTGAGTTTTGAAATCAGTCACAAAAACGTACTTTCGTAACTTAAAATATTTTTATGCTTTTATTAAGTAGCATATTTGAGTTTAGATATTCAAACAAACAATTAAAGCAGGAAAAAAGTAATAAAAAGCAATAATATAAAAGATATGTGTGTTGGCTGGACAGCACTTCTTCAGGGGGCACACTGACAACATAATTTATTAATTGGGTTTAGATTTATTGATGATTTAAATATTTTTGATAATAATGATTTTGATTTAATTAATGATACTTATCCTAAAGAACTAAATTTAGTTAAGACAAATTCAGAAGATAATTGGGCATATTTTTTAGATCCTGATATTAAATTTCTTAGCAATAAAATTTTCATTGGATTATACGATGACAGAAGGGTTTTTGAATTTAATGTAATTAGTTTAACACATTTAATTCCAACCTTCAATTTAAGATTTTTAAGAATTTTGTTATTATTCATATTCTTAGGCTTAATTTATTTGTAATAAAAAAAACAGATTTTCTTTCAGCTATAGAGACTTTCAGGATCACCTTAAGGAATAATAATTTTCCTTTTAATTACTATAATTACGCTGTTTTAATTCAAAATATTTTGAAAAGTTTAAATAGTTCGGTTGATATTGAAGCTCGCATAAATAGGCCTATGCGGTGAAATTGAGGATTTCTTTTCCAAAGCAGATGGCAGCACTTTTTAAAAGATTTTCTGTTCACTGCATATCTTTTTGTTTCATTGTTCAAGATTTTCAAATTGGGTCAGCACTTGATTTATTTATAATATTTTCTTACTGATTTGGCAATTTGTATTTTATTTTGATTTAGATATTCTAACTGTTACTGGAACTATTTTTATTTATAAGTGGGCGTTTCATTTTTAAGTCTTACTATGTGTACTTTTAGGTAGCGTTTGCTGGCTCTATATTTTTCTGTGCTTTTCAATTCTTGTAATGATTTTTTCTTATTTGTCTATTCATTATGGGGCCTCGGGGCACTGTCAGTTTTGCTTTTTTCACTGACAACAGAAAGGCTCCTGTGTGTTGGTAGGCAGTGTGTCCCCTGAGGAAGTGCTGTCTTGCCAACACACATATTTTTTATTGCTGTTTCCTGCCTTAATCGTTTGTTTCTATATCTAAATTAAAATAAAGCAAATTTAGTTTTAGCTGCTTTAGGCTCTTTTATATTTCGATTTAATGACTTAATTATTAATTTAATTTTTTGCCTTTTTCTGTATTTGTAAATTACATTCACTTTCTGATTAGTAGCATATTTGAGGTCACTCCCTTGAATCACCATGATTGAATCCTAGAACGTGAAGATTCGATTATTAGATCTCAAGTTATTCAGGGTGGTTCACGTTTTTGGCGTACTGTACATCAAAAAAAAAAAGGAGATACGTTCCCTTTAATTGAAATAACTTATATTTCTCATCAGTGTACATATTCATTTGAAGGGGAGGCCAAAGTGATAAATTAGCTAATATTTGTAATGGCTAGTTTAAATATAAGTAAAAAGTAATTCTTCTTGATGATCGGCCACAGGGGCAGTCTGAGTACGTCCATTAACAAACCCACGAAGAGCTTTAGAAAATTCATAAAATTAGTTGCTTTTGAATATTGTTTCCTTAAACTAACGTTAGAAGTAGCTGCCAGGAACCGCTGCGAACAACTGTTTCTTATTGCACTATTTTGTATCGTTTTTTGTTCTACTTATCTTGAAAAGTAGCACTGTACACTATAAACTACAGAAGGAAGTAGCTATTACAGTAGTTTCGCTGCAAGTAGCATGCTACTTCCGATCACTGCCATAAGTTTAAGGTGATACTTGGTTGAATAATTTCCTAATATAACTGAGAAAAAAGCAAATCTGCGCAGAGAAAAGAAAGTATATAGAGAAAAAAAATAGTGCGTGGAGTCCCTCCGCGCGGAAAAAGTTAAACTTCGTAACCTGCGACGTTAATTGTAGACGAATCAGCAGTCGTAGTGAGCAAAATTAAGGTTTAGAATTGCTTCGGCGAAATTTGAATTGTTAACAATGACTTAAACAAAAAGTTTTATTTTAACTGATAAATACTATATTATAATTTTAACTTTTTCTATGACTATACTCATTTTCTTACTCTTTGTTTTTAATACATTTTATATTTTTGTGATAAAATAAAGAACTTATAGTTGTTCTGCTTCTGTACACTGATGAAAACGCAAAATGATGGGCTTCATCAACAATCAAAAATATATACATTTATTTTACAAATTCCATATTAGGGTGGCGCCATTCAGAGAATTAAAAATACAAAATTATCTTTAGCGAAGACGATGCTTTACATCCGGCGTTCAGTGGCAGACTACTATTTCATATTGTTTTACAACACATGGCTTTAGCCCTCTGGTGGGAAAGACTTTAAAACAAAACTTACAACAGTTACATTTCTCAACAACTGAAATTTAGAATAGTGTGATTAAGAAAAATATGTGAACTGTTTGTAATTTCAAATTAATGTTGAAATGTACAGGTTTAGAATTTTCTACAGTGAAAAGTTTTCGGAACTTCAGTGTTCAAAAAAGTATACAAAAGCTAGACGTTAAGAACGTATCCAATGAGCGAGCAAAGCGAGCATCGGATTGCGAAGCAATCCGAAATGAACTGCGAAAGCAGTTCCGGGGGTTGGCGAGCGCCAGCGAGCAGGGGGCGAAGCCTCCTAGTTAATTTGTGCGGGCCCTGTGTATTGCTTATTATTTTTGCTTATAGAAATTTTTCCTGCTGCTGAAACTTACTGGTTTTGTATAAAATAAATTTAATATATGAAGAATAATTAATTTATAAATAGACGAATTTTTTTCATTTACCAGGGTTTACGTTTGTCGTAGTCACTCGGAGAAAACCATTAATACCTATTTATTTTGATAATTTATTTGATTCGTCGAAATAAATGTTTAATTTGATAATTTTTCCACTGACTATATTATCAAATTAAAACTTACTCTCTAAAGATTAATTTTACCTATTCTTGTTCAGTAATTTAATTACGTCTGACTTTTTTATAGAAGATTTCTGCAACGAATAAAACGATTAAACAAAATCATTTTTGAAAAAAAAAGAAATCGGGGCAAAAATCACCTAGTTAGTAATTATATAAATTTAACAACCGATCCAATTCGGGTGGTTGAGATGAAATTATTGTAATTTATTTATTTCAATGAAATTTTAAATTTTTGAAAAACTAATTAATATATTAGAATTAATTTAAAGTTTACGAAAAGGAACTTTCTACACGTCACACTGTTTGACAGAATGATTAGGCCTCGAAACAATTCTAAAATTGTTTAAAATTGCTATAATTGCTCTTTTTTTATTGGGATATATAATTGGGATAATAATATATGAATAATTATTGGGATAATATTATATGAATAATTATTGGGATAATAATATATGAATAATTCTTTGTCAACTATTTTTTTTTTTTTAGATATTGTATTAAATGAAATACTTTTTCATTTTTGTTAATGTTTTAAAGTTGTTAAAAGACTAACATAGGATATACTATCGTTGATTGATACTTTATTTAAAACATACTAATATTATGATATATAATGCAATTACAATTTAGAATAAAAATAATAATTACAAAAATTGTAGTTAGAAAAATAGCAATTACAATAAAAATAAATAAGGTATTAAAAGTTCCTTTCAGTCAACTTCAAATTAAACTTTGTATCTTGATTTATTTGCGAATTTTTTTGTATGCTTATTTAAGCAATAATATTATTCTTCGATACTATTTTTACACAGCCTTGAAATATATTCATACGCCAATTCATAAGCCTCTAATACTCTCCAAATATGCATTTTTTCAGTTTGATTTCCCTCATGTGTGCCCATCGCATTCCCTTCTTCCTCTTTTAAACGAGTTTTTTTTAAATTTGCTATTTTTAACATAAATTTATACTTGAAAAGTAAGTATATTCATTACTTTTTTTTAATTTTGATTTCCCTCATTCACACAAAGTGCCCATCGCTTTCCCTTCTACCTTCTTTAAACCATTTTTTATTTTATTTTTCTATTTTTAACATAAATTATATTTAAAAAGTAAATATATTCATCAATTTTTTTTTCATTTTAGTATACAAAAGCTAGACGTTAAGAACGTATCCAATGAGCGAGCAAAGCGAGCATCGTATTGCGAAGCAATCCGAAATGAGTTGCGAAAGCAGTTCCGGGGGTTGGCGAGCGCCAGCGAGCAGGGGGCGAAGCCTCCTAGTAATATATATTCCTGTTACTTAATGAATGGGCTATAATATAAATTCCTGTTATTTAATGAATGGTCTATAATATATATTCCAGCTAGATAATTAATTTTCTATAATACATATTCCTGTTATTTAATGAACAGTCTATATATCTTCTTGTTATTTAATGAACGGTCTATGCATATTTCTGCAATTTTTTTGGTAAAAAAAAGAGATGCATATTTACACATTTCACAATAAATTTAGATAATTAAAATAAATTGGTTCAGAATAAATTTTTCCACTTGAGTTTAAAGAAATTTTTTTCTAACTTTAATTTTTTGAGAATCAGCACAATTTTTTTAAATAACAGAAAATTTATATTTCTCACTTCCTAAGAATTACTGATTCGCAAACTTAGCCGGGAAAAAAAACTATAAATTGAAACTTTGTCAGAAATATTCATTTGTTATTGATAAAATAATATTGAGACACATTAAAATTTAATTGCTCTAGAGTTATCGACGAAAACATATTTGCTCTTTACAAGATTTTTATTCCTTCCTCAAGGCAATCTTTTGGAATATATTTATTTCTCTTGTTAGTAGGTATCAGTAACTGTCCTGGTATTCCAGGAAAGTATTCCTGGGGCGATAAACGATATTTGTTTGTCCCAGTTAGACTTGCTTTCGGTAAAAGGGGTGTGGAAGTCAGATTTAATTTAATGATGACATAGACACGTGTAAAATAGCAGGAGTAAATGACACGTGTAATTTTGAATTTAAAGTACATTTCCTTTCATGAAGCCGTTTGGCGAAAAAGTCAAAGTTAGGTATGCACAAAAAGCAAAAGTTGATTGATTTAAAGTGCCTCACAAATTCAAATAGGTAAATTAGGACAGAGCATTCACTTTCTAATTATGTGACTCAGTTCAGAATCCCAGCAATGGCTGGTCGATGGAATTTTGCTGCCGGCTCACACAAAGTGCTGAGGTAAAATAAGCTCAGGGGTGGAAAAGGAATGGGTTTGAATCTCCTTGCCTTCGAGCTTACCGTCGGAGGTTTTCGACTCCCTGTAACGCAAAAACGTGCCAGTTTCATCAAAAAATCCCTAGCGAAAGCTAGTTTGTCCCAATGCTTGATCCAGGAGTTCCCTTGTCTCCTTAATTGGGTTTAAAGTTACAAGGCTACAGAGTTGGACATTAATCGTCGTAAACTCAGAATTAGGTTGGCTGTTCAAAACCGGTTATTGAAAAAAATATTTATTGAAAATGTTTTTGTTCAGATTGAAAAATTTGTAAGTATTCTCAATTTATATATTTTATTGAATATTTCATATTCGCACAATTCTGAGTACAAGCCTCATATAAAAGAAAATTTTTTACTAATAGATTATGTATGGTATAAAATATTTTAATTTCCTTAAGATTTGAGACATTCATGATTTTTAAATCTTATTTAAACTGAAAAAATGACACCTGCACTGTTAAAAAATTTGCATTAAATTGCATAATAAAGTACTTGCACATTGGGTGCATGTTTCGTCAAATCTATTTCATCTAAATAATATTACTTACAATAATATTTCGCAAATTTTACAGTTATTTAATTAGAGTGATTCCTTGTTTTTACGGTAATTATTACTGTAACAATTACGTTTTATTAGATTTTTTGTTCCATATGATGTTTCGATAAAAATGAATTTTACGGTAAGAAGTGCAGGTACTTTTTACTATTTATTGTAATTTTCTTTTTTCCGTTATTTTACCTTTTTACTGTAATTTTATCCGGATTTTTTTACTGAGTGTACTATATAAAATTTATTTAGAGTATCTTTTCTAGCCCACTTTTTATTAAATGAGAATACAACCTAACAAATAACTAAACAATGTCAATTTTTTTCTAATTTAGCACTCTCTAATAGTATATCTCTCTTTGCCTTTCTCTCTCTTGAGTTTAAAACAACTTGAAAATTTGAAAAACAAAATGATTTTAGTATTATACCTGACAAGCAGATCTTAGATATCTTTGAAAGAAAATGTAAATTTCTAACTTCATAGTTTGTCCCTATTAGAAATTTATTTGAAAAAGTGATTAAATAAAAATTTATTTTATTTTACTATATGTAATCAAAACCGACAAACAACCATAAAAAATTTATCTTCTAGAACTCTCATTTAGATAAATTTTTTATTATTGACTATTTTCAGCAATTACTGTTAAACAATTAGTATTTTATCCGAGCCATCTAGGTCCCCAATATGAAGCCATTTAATTCTTTCCATATGGGTACTTACTGCAGCAGAAATGCTAATCTGTCAGTATTCATGACCGAATGCATGGGGGTTTAAACCCAAGTGTTGACACCTGTTCCATTCCTTCAACCAATGAAGAGTTCTCAGTATCCTGTTGTCCTCAATCGATGACCCTTGAACTATTAGAAAAGGAGATTCTAATCCTCACGTAGAAAAAAGTACTACACAGTTGCTTACCACAAAAAAGTCTTGTAATTTTCGACTCTCACGACAGATGACACCACCTGAAAAACGATTTAAACTATTTTATACAGTTTGTTTGGAGAAACACAACCCAATTACAACTCAACTCTAATATCCACTACCTAACAAAAAGCCTAACATTACTTAACTCCAATGTCTAGTTAAATTTAGTTCTAGTGGTTTTCTTAACCATACCAGTTATAGCTTTCAATACCTTAAGGTAAGGAATATTGCTAATCGTAAACGCTACGGTTAATTGGATGGGCGGACTTCTGCTGGTTATTTTACCCTAAATATGGAATGAAAATTATAACAGTGTTATGCGAAGACATTTATAAAGAAACTTTTTTTAATTTAATTTATTTATTACTTTTTTTTTAAATTTGTGATGTAACTTCCCTACAAGATGCAATTCTTAAACAAGAATAATTAAAAAAGTCGTAATAAAACGAAAGATGCATGACAATTAAATTGAGTTTCAAAATGAATTAAGATCCACACAGTGTACAGTCCGCAAA
>NC_092209.1:67974064-67991598 GCF_043381705.1 Parasteatoda tepidariorum
TTACCATATTTAAAGCTATGCCTCATAAAGTTTAATCAAATATAAACTATAAGTAACCTAACTATATTGTCAGAAAAGCAAAAGTATTTAAAATTTCTCGAGTGATTAAATTTTACCAAAAATAAGATACACTATATTTTTGTTTTCAAATGAATTGTTGGAACTCAATTCTGTTTTTGAAAAGCCTATGGCAAAGTTTCTTCAGACCGTTAGACTAAAACAAAACAAAAAAAAAATGCTTGCAAATAGCTTGGGAGTAATAGATCAATCGATTTTCACGCTGCATTTAAGCGGCGCCACGCTTAACGTAGTGTAAAAGTCAAGGTGTTTCTATAGTTTGTTTTCTGTGTTCTTTGCACAATGCTGAGATTTTCTTTTTTTCGGAAATACAGAACGAAGTTTAATTAAAATGGCTGGTTCTTCTACTTTCCGAAACCAAACATTTAATCAAAAATATAATTACGGAAATTACTACATATTTAAAATATTATTACATATTACGAATATACACAATCATTTAAATTAATATTTGAACATTCAAGTATTAAGTAAATTTGTAGGACAAAGTAAAAACGCAGAAAAGAGGGAGATAGGGTAAATATTTTTTACAAATTTATCAAAAAGCTATAAATATAATTTTTAACTCATGAACTTTCGGAAACCAAACATTTCATCAAAAATATAATTACGGAAATCGCTACGCATTTACAATATTATTGCGTATTATGAATATACACTATCATGTAATTTGATATTTAAACATTCAAGTATTAAGTAAATTCGTAGAACAAAGTAAAAACGCAGAAAAGAGGGAGATAGGGTAAACATTTTTTACAAATTTGTCGAAAAGCTATAAATATAATTTTTAACTCATGAAGTATTTTTTAACAGTAATTTAAATGATTATCTGCATTCAGGTTTGTATCTATGATAAAAAAGTTGTTTATTTTTTTCCATAACATTTTTTTTCAAGAAAAGGTTGTTTTTATTCCGCATTAACCACTCTGCACTAATGTGAACATGCTATGTGGATAAACATGAAACATATTAATTAATTTATTTTCTACTCAAAAAGACCTATCTAATAGCCAAAATGAGATTTTTAGTCAAAGCATTTTTGGAGAATAAATATCGACAGATATTAATTAGAATACTAATTTGTGATAGAGAATTTTATTTATTAAGAAAGACGTTTAAAATGCAATTCCTTATTCAATTTGATTCATTTGATAGCGTGAAACTAATTGTAAGTTGACACAATTTTAATAACCATAGTATTAACATGATGATGAAATATTCAGAACGGACAACACACGGAGCTCGTGGCTCTGTAATATTTCTCCAACTGGAACAATCAAAACGACTCGCAAAAGTTCCGTTCGCTGATATTCTGCTTCAGTTTAATGTATGGAAAAAATTAATTCATCTGTTTCGAATTATATTATTTAGACAAGTTGATAAATCATGTAATTTTTATTTTCTTAAAACCTTTGAAGAGTGACCTAATATAAGGATTTGTTCAATTTTTTTAAACTTAATAATGGATCTTCTTATTGTAGAGTACTATCATTCCACAAAATCATTCGAATTCAGAAAATAAATAACATATAGCTGTAACCAATTCATATTTCTTAAATCGAAAGTAGAATAGGATCAATATAAATACCTCCACACTAGCCCCACAGAGACATCCGTTTGCTTTCGCCAAATACTGGTTAATTTGAAAGTATACAGAGCAACAGTCAATATTAAAATAAATAAAGCACTGTATAACTTACATTATATCATCACCTTTCTTTGAAACTTTGAAAATCAAATATGTTTAAAACCTTAAAGAATTTTTTTTGCAAATTTTTACTAAACTACTCATAGTCAGAAAATGCAATTACTCATGAATGTGTAAAATGAGAAAAAAAACGGATCAGCCTAAATAACGTTTGATCTAGTGATCGGATCTTAAAATTTTTGGACACAATCTTATTGGTTCGATGGGG
Source organism: Parasteatoda tepidariorum (assembly GCF_043381705.1). Taxonomy (NCBI): domain Eukaryota; kingdom Metazoa; phylum Arthropoda; class Arachnida; order Araneae; family Theridiidae; genus Parasteatoda; species Parasteatoda tepidariorum. The sequence goes on from NC_092209.1 coordinate 67,976,059, forward strand.
TGACAAATCGTTTAATTATTTAGTGTAGACGATATACAAAATCAGACACGAAATCGTACTTTCTTTGAATAAATATACCTTTAGTTTTGAATGATTTGGATTTCTGACCCTCAAAACATAAGGTATCGTTGCAATCTAGAAAATATATGGTTAATTTCAATTTTAATTACTTAATCACTTAATTTAAATTTTATTTTTCGCCTATTTCGCTGTACCACGAAAAACTTTCTAAGCAAATTGAATAATTTTATATACACAAATGTAAAATTCATTTAGCAAATTATAATTTTAAGTCATTATTTATTTTATTCCAAAATTAATCGAATAGTTTCTGAGAAATCGAATTTCGAAAATTAAGCATTTTCAAAATTGAGATCCTCAAAAGTTGATTTCGTATTTTTTCTTCTAAAATTTCCTTCTTTAAAATGATGTGAAAATGTGTATACTTTACATTTCCAAATATTTTGGATTTTTATTATATAAATTAATAAAAGAAGCATTTAATAAAATTAATAATCTGCATGGAATTATCCTAGGAAAAATAAATTGTATAATTATGTGCAAAAGATTTTCAGTTTGCTTAAAAACCCCGATGTACTTACTCATTATTGAATATAGTGACAAACTTAAAATTGAAATTACTCTGAGAATATGTCTTCATTTCCAAATCAATATGGAGAAAGATAGGAAAGTATTTATTAGGGAGCTGAAGGTATTTTTGATTCGTAAAATAAATTTGAAATGAGCAGGAAACTTTTCTAACTAGAGTTCTAAACTAGAAAAAGTTTTGACTTTGTCACTTTTGAGGATGATTTTTCATTTTGTCATGGTATGTCACTCATGAGACTATTTAATTCTGAGCATGTCACTATCTTCAATAATGAATAAATGGTTTTCAAATTGTATTATATTCGTTTCGGAACTAATTTGACACACTTTTGATCAATAAGAAGAAACTCTTTTTTAATGCACCCACTACGTTACCTGAAACGAAGCAAAATAAGTTTGGCTTTGATTAAAATTGAGCCTTAAATAACCGGCTGAAATAGGAGTATTGAAGAGTTTTTTTTCTAAATATAAAAACAGGTTCTAAAGAAGCTTAAGGGGAAGATAAAATTGTTCATACAAAATATGAATTGGTAAAAGTGATTTTGGAAAACAGAAACAAAGGATAATCGTAAACACATGTTTAATGAAATTGGGAACTTGAAAAAAAAAAGGAAAATTCAATGCAGATTTGTAAAATCTTAACAATTTTCCAATCCAAGTTAGTTACATATCAATGCACATAAGCAGACCCACACACACATCGCAAGATAAAGAAGTATTTAATGAAATTGAGAACTTGTAAAAAAGTGGAAAATTCAATGCAGATTGTAAAATCTTTACAATTTTCTAGTCCAAGCTACTTACATATCAATACGCATAAGCAAACCCATACACATATAGCAAGATAAAGGAGTATTATATATATATTTTTTATGTAAACATGAACTTTTCATCTCAGAAGCTTGTCAAATCCAATATTCGATATACCAATCTAGTTATAGATCAAAGAAATCTTATTCATTTCTTTTTTCTTTTTTTTTTCACATTGAAAAAAAAAAGAAAGAGCTGCATTTTATTGCTCAGAGGCAACAATGCTCTTCAAATTCAATTTTAATGCAAAAAATAAAACACATCTCACGGGAAATATATTCCATTCGTAGGTCAAAAAAGTAATTTACTTTTTTTTTCTTTTGAACATGTATTTTCCTATCTGCTTGAGTGATCGAAAGTACTTGCTTGGTCAACAGTTCTCGAGAAGTTATATCACCTGGCACTCTGTTTAATCAAACGACCCCCGAAACTGAAATAATATACTAAAAAACGAACCTTTGACTACTGTACCGAAAAATAATATCGTGATACCTTGAAGTTCAACTGGTCTATATCAAAGAATGAATGACGCAACCAAAAGGTGCATGACGGCAGTAGCTTTTCCAAGATTAATGTATACCTGTTTGATGGATGTTCATTTCTTTTCATTCTTCGTCTATGACGTAGAACTGTAGTTATCATAACTGCGATTTATTTTCTTTTTTGATAGAAATAAAGCTTGATTGCAATTACAGAAAGAGGTTCCGTTCTGTTATTTATTATGGTTTCTAAGAGGTATGGTAGTTGTATCAGCTTTCGAGTACCTGGGACTATAATAAAAACCCGATATTTTGCTCTTTTATATCAATTGTGAGTATTGTGGAAACGTTGTATTTAGTACAAAAGTTATTTTTGAAAATTAATCAAAATGTAGAAATGCATAGTGCCAAAAAAAAACGGACAACCCTGAATAACTTTTGATCTAATGATCGGATTGAACTAAAACTTAATGATTCGAGGGGGTGATCTTAAATGAGCTAATTAATAATTGCAGATGATATTTTAGGTCACGCTATCAGATACAAAACGCACTTTCTCTAAATAAGCATTCCTTTTTTTAAAGTATCTAGTAAAGATGCTAAGTAAAATTCATTTTGAAATTGAATTTCTCAGGAACTATTCGAGTAATTTTGCTCAAATATTGTATTTTGCCATGTAAAATTACATTCTTTAAATGATTCTAAAAATTGTATACCTTAAAATCCAAAATTTTTTCCACCATTATTAAATAAATAAATAAAAATAATAAATGTTTATTAAAAGTTATTTTTTGCATGGAATATTAGGATAAAAGAATTTTATTGTTGTGTAAAATTTTTTTTTCTGATTGCTTAAAAAGTTTTCGAGATATAGCGAAATAAACAAAAAGTAAATTTAACATTAAGTGGTCCAAACTTTGGGGCGCTCTAATGATCAAACTATTGGGCCCATATTTCCCAGATAGTGGATATCCCCTATACTTTGGGTATGAGAAATCCGAATCCGTCGATAGAATAGTACGTTTATTCAGAGAAAGCACGTTTTCATGACTGATATCGTAACTTAAAATGTCACCCGCACTTTTTAATTCGCATATTTCATATCACCCCCTCGAACCATTAGGTTTGAGTCCTAAAATGTGAAGATCCGATCATTAGATCAAGAGTTATTAAGGGTGACCCCTTTTTTTTGCGCCCTGTACAAGAAAAATATTAAAATTTTAAGTGCAATTATGTACTAAGTAGCATAAAATTTTATTAAAATGTGTGAAGAAAATAAAAGAAATGTTAAATTATCTATTTTGTTAATTAAACACTCATTTTTTCTTTAAAATAAATTGCATTTCAAAATAATGTTGCTGCACTTACTGCAAATTATCAATGGATACATAATTTGAAACTCAGTTAAATGCCAAACAGGTACACTGGAAAATATTATATTAATATGCTTGATGCATCGTATATTATAAATTAATTACTCTTTATTATTAAAATTATTGTTTATAACTATTATTTATTTAAAAATGTCGGCAAAAAAAATTTAAAAAAAAGAATTTTTTGAGCTTTGGTCAACTTTGTTTCAAACACTTAATTCTCATAAAAAGTTTTTAAAAAAATTAAAATTAAAGTAAGTACTTCTTACTTTCACTTTCATTATTTCAATGAAATAAAGTTTTACCATGTGTGATACCCATTCACGTCAGACAGTAATTTTGTCCATAAAATTTATGGCCAATTAACATTTATTTTCCGTAATTTAACATTATACTCGCTAGAGTTATTTTAAATTTTGGTCATAAAGTTGTTTAAAACTAAGACGATTTGTTTGACGAATTAAGGTAAAACATGAAACGAATCGAAGTAATGAACAATGCTGTCGTATGTCGATAGGTAAGAGAATTCAATGGCTTTTGAAGAAATTTCAAATGCGACACTATCAGAGATCGTACCTGGCCCTTCTAAGACCTCAGCCTGAAACTAGCCGCCATAGAAAGGCCGACCTGTCCAATCAGAGTGAGCTACGAAGATTTTTGTTGTTTCTAATACAATGTAAAGTTTTTTGTAATCTATCTAGTAATAAAGGTATTTTTTTTAGTTTAGACAGTAAAAAGAAATTAGTAAGAAAAGAGTTTAAGTTTCTTATAAATTTAAGAATTCTATTTTCTAATCCTATTTTCTTCGTTCGAATTCTATTTTCCAAACAACTTTGTGCAAAATTAGTTTTTTTTTTTTTTGGGGGGGGGGGGGNTTTTTTTTTGGAGGGGGGGGGGAGCGAAGGTGAGAAGTATTTTAGAAAAATCTATAATCAGAAAACTACTAAAACACAGAATTATTTAAATATGTAATTTTAAGCAGATTCAAAATAACTAAAATATGAAAAAAATTTGAACATCACTTCAAAATTTATGTCCGATGCTTTATATGTCAAGTATGTATATTATTCATTTTTAATTTATAAGCGATTTATGATTCATGTTTATTGATATATTTGTTTCGAAGAAATAGAATAATATATATGTCTCAAATACTACAAATAAGAAGTAATATACTTCTAGTAAAAACTGAAGAAAAAATAAAACCTGCACCAGAGATGTCATAAATAAATATACAATCGAGAGGAAGAAAAAAACAGAAAAGGAAGAAAAAACTTTATAACTTAGCACAGAGAAAAGAGAAATTAAGAATATCGAAATTTGTTCAATTGATGGAAGAGTATACTCATATTTGATATTTAAGCTAGTGTGTTGTTATTGAAAATGAGAAACTGTTAAAAAAATCTTTAAAATTGTTCTTGTTGATATACATTTAGAGCATAAAGATTTTTCGTATATATATATATANATTTGCTTGAAGAATTAAGGTAAAACATGAAACAAATCGAAGTAATGGATAGTGCTGTCGTATGTCGATAAGTAAGAGAATTCAATGGTTTTTGAAGAAATTTCAAATGCGACACTGTCTGGGATCGTACCTGGGACTTCTAAGATCTCAGCTGGAAACTAGCCGCTATAGAAAGGGCGTCCTTTCCAATCAAAGTGAGCTACGAAGCTTTTTGTTGTTTCTAATTCAATGTAAAGTTGTTTCTAATCTAACTAATAATAAAGGTAATTTCCTTAGTTTAGACGGTAAAAAGAAATTAGTAAGCGCAAAACGTCCCTCCAAAGCCATGGGAAGATCAACGATCTTTATGTTATAAATGTATATCAACAAGAACAATTTTCAAGATTTTTTTAACAGTTTCTCATTTTCAATAACAGCACACTAGCTTAAATATCAAATATGAGCATACTCTTCCATCATTTAAATAAATTTTGATATTCTTAATTTCTCTTTTCTCTGTGCTAAGTTAGAAAGTTTTTATTTCCTCTCGATTGTATATTTATTTATGACATCCCTGGTGCGTGTTTTATTTTTTCTTCAGTTTTTACTTGAAGTAAATTTTTCTTCGAAACGAATATATTAATAAAGATGAATCGTAAATCGCTTAAATAAATTAGAAATAAATATTGTAGATTTTTACTTACATTAAACAATACGCTGTCTGCTACTAGTACATTGTATCCAGTATTTTTTTAAAAATTTTTTATTGTGTTTGTCTTTTTTTCTTTGTGGTATTAATAATTTAAACAAAATCAAAACCTGACAGCGAAACTAAAATACACTGTGTGATTTCAGTTCAGCAGATAGGTACTATTGTATAGCAGGAAATAAATAAAACTAAATTTAACAATAGAAAGAAAATACTTCACATTTTATTTTCACTTATGATTATTGTTTTGTAGCGCTGAAACCGAAACAAAATTTAAAGTACTATCCATTGAGTAGAATAGAAAGCAAAAGCAAGAGCTTAATATTTTTAGTGATTACATCTTGAAAACCTGAAGAAAAGAATGAGAGCTTTACTTTTCGAATTCTTGAGATTTATGAAAAACGCAGAGGAATTTATTGCCAGAAAATAAATTTTGCAAAGCTTATAGTGATAAAAATAACATAAGATAAATATTTTTTCAACCTCAAATTTCAACCATGCTTACACAATGAATCTCACAATACCATCAAAACGGAGAAAAACCTATTATCTGAAACAAACATGTTCAAAGAATACATATTCTCTAAGGATTGAGAATATTTCGGCAAACGCGTAAATCCTCGAGAAAAATGTTGTGTCTGCAACAAGAGGATCAGAATTATGTTGAGAATAGATTTCTTTGCGTTAGATTTTGATGCTAAAAATATATATACTAAAATATCTAAAGGGGATTTTAAAGTAGAGTTCTTTAAAGCAGATTAAAATGCATTGAGTTATTAATACACCTTAGGCTTCCAAGTGATTTACATAGTTATATGATTTATGCACTTGTGTTTCAAAAATGTATATTTGATACATTTATAATATTTTAACGATTTAATTTTATATTTATATTTCTCTTTTATGATTTTTTAAACGATAAAATACTCTTCTGAATAATAAAAAAGCAATAAATCTTTTTGTTCGTATTTGTGTCCTATCATGATCGGGTCAGTGAAACCCCAACATCAATAAGAATACTCAGATCATCTTTAATTTAATGTGTCGTTATCGATTCAAATTTCATCCACAGCACCTAATATTTTTAAAACTGTTTTCTGCGCAAAAATGGTTAGCTATTTTACACGTGATTTAGTTTGGGGTCATACCCTTAACCGGTTACGACTCGTTTTAAAGACACAACAACTCCTTCAACAGTCATCGAGAGCAAAGCAAATCATAACAATAAAAGCTTAACACGAATAAGAATGCTTAGATCATATTAAATTTAAAAATGCTGATCATTATTTTTATAAATATTTTAAAGAAGTGATCAAAGTATAAAGAAATAAAGTCTATTCCAGATGATAAGAAAGAAATCTCAATAGTGCGTCATTAGTTTTCATTTTTTTTTATTATTTACTTGATTTTTGCGACATTTAGCTTTAAAGGGTATTCTATTTCTTATAAAAATCTTACAGGAAAAATTCGAAACATTTTTAAAAGAGTGATTATAAATATTTAAGTTTTTTTTTCTTCAAAATAAAGTTTTCAACAACATTTTTCAATAAGGAAATATTTTATATTAAATATCCAGGTCTTTTTTCTTTAATCCAATGTGAAAAAAAAAATTATTTCATTATTTATCCATTTAGGCAAGAGCAAAATATTGACTGTTCTTTTTAGAAAATTAATCAAACAATACTGCCCCATTTGTTGCTATTACAATTAACTATCAATAAACATTTTAAATAAATTTTAGAACTATAGTTTTAACTTAAAACATACTATAAAAAATTATGTTTTTGTATATATTTTACTATTGAAAAGGGAGCCGTAAAATTTCAAAAAAGGAAGAAAAAAAATACTAAAGACTGAGATCATTCGTGATTGTTAAATACACTTATTTAAGTAAAATTCATTAAAGTATTTGATAAACAAAAAAAAATTGAATGATTATTTTCAACAATCGCCCATTATAAAATTAATTTATTTATAAAAGTGCATTATCAAATTTTATTTAAGTTCAAGCTCTAAACATTATAGATCTTGATATTTACTTTTTTTTTAAAACATCAATTTACCAAATTGGTCATCAAAGGCGGTTAGTTATTAATAAACACAAAAATATCTTTGTATTTATTTAAGACAAAAGATACACTGTAAAAATTACGGTAAAATTTGCAAGCACTCAGTGTGCCAGTACTTATTACCGTAAAATCTATTTTTACCATAAAACTTTACGAAACAAAAAATCTGATATACCGTAATTTTCATAGTGAAATTCCTGCGTCACTGAAATTAAATTGATATTTCTATACGGTATAATACATTTCGGTAAAAGTGGATTTTACTGTAAAAGGGATTTATTAGAAGATGTACTCAGGTTGCATGTGCTTTTACTGCAATTTAATCCGGAATTTTTTACAGTGTAGGAATTCAAAATGATAACAAGACATATTCCATGACAAAATATTTATTTCACTGGATCAATGTACATGTTTGTTTTATTTTAGAATAATTAACCTAAAATTAAAAATGGGGAAAATACACATATTTTTTTTATTATTCAAACTGTTATTATTATTTGTTTAATTTTAACAGCAGAACACAAAAATATTTACGAATGAAATTATAAAACTTTCCAGTGCTTTTTCCCATCAAAACTTAGTAAATGGTCACAACATTCTTAGTAGCACCTGTAAAGAAAACAAAAGTAATTTATGCCATGAAATATTATAAATAATTAATACCATTTATACATGTTATATGTCCTCAATCTTTTACATAATTTGCGGAGATTACAATAGGAAGAAATAATCTATTTTTAACTCGAAATACTAAATAGCTAAAATGAAAGCTAAATAGGTGAAATTTAATAGAGTAAATAAATTTCAATATATTTAGATTTTTTTTGTTCAAAAACATTAGTCTAATCATTAAACTAAATAATCAGTCTCGTTATTAATTGATTTCCAATCAGACTATAATACAATTAGATTTTTTTTAAAAATTAGTTTAATCATTAAATAATTTAATCAGTATAATTATTAATTAGTTTTTAATTAAGTTCTAACATAGTAATACAAAATTTGAAGTTCCTAAAGTTAAAATTTTTTGAAGTTTTCCTTTTTAAAATGATTTTTGAAACGAACTCTGAGAATTCTAAAATTTATCCTTATGTGCTTTGAAATTTCGACATTGCATTCTAAATATGAATAATTAATTTCAAGAAGTGAATATATTTTTATTTTTGTTTCAGTAGTTTCATAATTTTGTTTTTAAATGCTAGTGAAAAATTATAACATTAACGTAAGCACAAGAATAGGAAGTTTAATATATTTCCGCTTTACTATGGAGTCTAAATATCCAGAGTAAGTATACAACAATAACTATTTTGAAATTTGTTTCTTCACTTCAGCTTCAGAATTTTTACTGACATGCGAGAGCCTAATTTTTCGAAATGCAAATATAGATAGCAATATGTATTATTTGAGATGTAAAAACTTTTACCTCTACACTCTAAAAGTAACGCAGTAGTATAATATACTTTACGTATCGCGTCTACTTTTAAATTAATTTAAAATTTGAAATAATTCACAAATTGAAAAAAAAAACGTGAATTGTTTACATTCCGCTGTAAAGAATAATATAGTATTAAGCTTTTATCTCATAGATGTTGCTTTATAAAAGAATATTTTGTTTTCATTACTTTTATTAGTATACTGAAAAAAAAAGGAATTTTTCAAAATTGTCAGAAAATTTTACCATTTATTGTATTGATGGTAGTGGGTTAATAAAAAAGCTCGGAATTGTTAGCAGAACCGCTTTGATAATGATTATGATAAAATTAGCAATAAATTAGAGATTTATAATAGATGCTAATATTTATTAAATGTAGTAAAATTTGTTAATTTTATCACGATACCTATGAAAATGGCATAAAAACCATTTATTCAGTTAAATCTGTTCTGCTTTGTATCTCTTACTAAATATGTGGTAATAAGAACTGCAATTTTGAAAACCTAAATTTTCGATAAACCGTTACTGTATGAAAGACAAACATTTAAATTAATGGTTTAAATGCCACTTTTTTAGTATTATAATGCAGCATTATGATTTTTTTTCTAGAAATTTTATTACGTAAGAATAAGATCATTTTGCCAGAATTTGTATTTGCTCTGTTATAAATTTATAATTTTGCATTTTGGTTAAAGGTTGGAAAAATAGATTAAATATTTAATACAAAAGTTAAAGGGCGAACGAAATGATTTCATTTCCAACGAAATTCATGCAAATATTTTATTACTTAAAGAGGAACCAGACAGCGAAAAATAATCCTTTGTTATATACTTAGCGATGAGAAAATTAAAGAAAGGAGTTTCATATGAATTAACAGAGAGAATAATTTCTTCTGTGTGCTTTTAAACTATAACTTACATTTACTGATGGTAGAATCACGGAGAATCCTTTATTCTGCAAATTGCCCTTTTGTGTATTTTACCGATTTTCAGGCACGTGATCAAAATAACAAAGAAACTAATAAATAAATAATTATCTGAGGTACCAAAGAAACTAATGTGATTATACGAAAATGTTTTTTGATCATAATTATTGCAAAAATATAATATTAATTCATAAAAAGTTATCATAAAATTTCAATGGTTCCATTATCATCTATATATCATAAAAAGACATTAAAATAAGAAATAAAAAGCATCAGAAATATTTGACGTTTGTATACTGCTGTTGTCGGCACTAAAATGTCATTTGTCAATTGCTGCTCAAGAGTCAAACTCTATTAAGTGGGCAATAACCATTTGTAGAAACTAAGTATGTCATCAAGTGTCTCAGTCAGCAAAGAGTTTCTGCATACTGTTTTTAGTCTATTGTTACGTTCTGGTCCACAGCGCGCAAAATCTAACTCGCTATGACAAGAATAATATGCTGGTTTTATTTAAAAAACATTTTTCAAAAAAAAATTTACTCTGCTGCCCTTAAATATACGATCTTCAATAGCAAACTAGGGATTTGAAATTTCGAGTCTTAAACTAGATAGATTCATATTGCGTAATCTATGACGTAATTTCTGAAAATTTGGGGATTTGAGGGGGTTGAAAAACTTGTTTTTGACAAATTTGAACGTGTCGAACGCTTCAGTTGCCTTCGAGAAGGACTTTTAGATACAACTAACCCATATTTGCGTTACATGGAGAAGAAAACCCATAAACCCTCCCACGGTTAGCCTGACAGAAACGGGACTCTAGCTTATAATCACTCTACCACTGAGGATAATTTACGTCAGTACTGTAATCGGTACGAGCCGGGTGTGGAATTCGTATCGACAACCCATCGCTTTGATTCGAAACCGGTGCAACTCATTGGAAGGTTAACGCTTTATCCCCTGAGCCACTACGGCTCAAGTTAACCAATTTTCCGTAATTTCCACTCAGTATCTCTTCGCTCATTTATCCGAACAGTACTAGAACTCACCCCGTGAAGATATATGTTCACCCAGTTTCCTTTATGACCTACTCAATTAATGATTCAGTTTTTTTATGAGAATTTTAAATTACATTTACAGTTAGTCAGAGTTATTTTCAATGAAGTATGATTCTTTGGCTCATCTAAATGGTTAATGTTTCTTTTTTTGTATCTGATACATATTACAAGTGCAGTTGATTTGTTTTGAGAAATGAGGCTTAATTGATCAAAATTTCAGTGTTGCTCGAATATGCCCATCTCTAGTTTCGTGTTCACACAATTTATTCGAGAATTCTATCATTAGTAGGATACACTTCTGCACTGTCTGGAAGTGTCGAGAAAATTTTGGAATTTTTCTAAAGCTCATGATTCCTGAATTGATGTGTGACGAGATTCTATATGAATGTATGAGGGGTTTAATATCATCTTCACTCAAATCTCGCAACATTGGAGGAGGACATATTACACAAGAATTCCTACTAGTGATTTCAAAGTAATCCGAAGCTTGAAAAGTTTATCGTCAGTTGTATAAAACTTAGTCTTAACTAAGCAAATTCCTGTTAAACAGTATCTGCCATACATTTTAAATACAATCACTCTCATTTATCGCCCCGAAAAAAACTTGGCAAACCATGATACTGTAACTTCATTACATTCCAGACAGGTATATATTGTCAATTGAGTCTTTGTTGTATGTAGGAAGGATTTTAAAAAACAATACAAATCATCCTAAAGAAAAGAGAGTCTTAGGAATTTCGTGCAATATAAACTTTCAATCTTCGGAACACTTTAAATTAATTAAATCATTTTTAAGGGTTTATCCTTCCCCCACAGACGCACAACTTATTTGAGCATGATATTGAGTCCCACATTAATTCTGAACTTAGGCGCATTAGAGAAATACTTAACTTTCTCAATTACTTCCATGTTATAGAGAGGTTTGTCAAACTTGAAACTGAAGCTGAGAATAAAATATGAGAATATGAAGCTAGAAATAGAAGTAATCGAGTAACACTGTAGTCCAGATTGTTTAAACTTCATTTCTCAAAACATTACAGTTTAGATACGCAATAGGTATAAAAATAATCTTAATGATGCATAAAACTAAAGAATCTTAATCCATTGAAAACCAGTGTATATACCGCAAATATCATGTAAATACCCTGATAAAAAATTGCATGGTTGGTCAGATAGAATGTATGGGAAAATTGATGTGCCATTTTCTTCACATAGTGAGTTTTGCGAAGAGATACACAATGAAAATTACAAAAATTTGTAAACATACGTTAAACGCTGCTCAAACGTGAGAAATGAAATAATTGATCAGAAGTTGTTCAAAGTACGACTTAATCATTAAAAAAACTAAATCATGTTTATTCCAAAAATCTTGACCATCTAAAAGGAGAATAACAAAAAGGCGTGTTTTTTTTCACGTTTTCAGAAATTATAATCACGATGCGCGAAGGAAAGATATTGAAAAATTTTAAAATTTTTATGCTCTTTTTATTCTTATTATAATAGGCAACTTTCCTGCACCAAAACGCGACGAAATTCCAAAATTCATTCGTTTCGAACTGCTCCATTGGAGATGACACTGTGCGAAAGAAAGTGGCAACCCAAATGGAAAAAAGAACAAAACCTTATTGTTTTTGCAACCTGATGCACTACAGTAAAGTTACAACCGGGTTTGGCTTTTATGAAACAACACTAATAAGACACAGGGCTAAAGAGAATAGAAGGGCTGGTTCACTCCTTTGAAGTAGCTCTCGCCGCGCCAATCCTCCTATTTTCTCTAGTGACGTCACTTTGGCGCAAAGCTCGCACTTTTACTTCAAGAACGGAGCGTTTGGCCTTNGTATTTCATTTAGTTTCGCGTACTGTACTCAGCGACGTTTTTTAAATTATAATGAAGATACATAAATTTTTTTATTTTATTTGACTTACTTATTTTTTTCAGTGATAATCTAGGCATTAAAATAAGCATTAATTAATCTATTTCATCTCAGTATTCATAGGTTAAAACACAATACAACTTGGAATTCATTCGATTAATGATCTAGAGCCAGTAGTGATCACCATTTAAATGCAATCTTAAACTATTTCTCGCCAAAAAAATAAGAAATTAAAATATGAATGATTTATACATTTCAGATTCCTTTCAGCTGTAAATATTTGAATGGAAATAGTTTTGATGTAAGCAACACAATTTATTTAATGCATTCTGCTCAAATATTTAAGAGATGAATCTAAAAGCAAAAACAAAGAATATGGGGATAATATTTCCTGACATACTATAATATTTTATAAAGTTATTTTCAATATTTTCTAAGTCTATATAAATCTTTTTTTTTGTTGAGATCTTGAGTGAAAGTAATGGTCAGTGCTTCGAGTGCAAATGAATATTTATGACAAACTATACTTACTCATCAAACATTGAAATATAAGTGCTCCTCTCTTCTCGATAAAAGCTAAAAAGCAATTTAGTTTCATATCTTTTTCTTAAAAAAATGTTACGTGTGTTTTTGAAGCACGTTTTTCCTGATTATTGGAATATGGTATTATTTTTGAAGCAATATTGCTAGCCATCTCGGATATAAAACTCTTAAAAAAGCATCATTTTATACATTTAAAAGTGAATTTCTATTTTCACTATTTTATATTTGTCATCATAATTTTCTTGTATTTCTGATTATTGTAGAGAAAAAAAAATTTAATATTAACTTTTTTTCAATTACTTTTTATTTCGTTCTAAAACTTTTTGTTATATGGAACACTGTTAGAAATTTCTCTCAAACAAAGGCTTAAATAACAATTTATTTAAGTGTTATTTTACCATATTCACAGAAAACAGTAAAAGAACCATAAATAAGACGTTATTAAAACTGTAAATTCTGACGAAAACGGTTTATTAATAGGTTTCTCCTAATATAGCTGAACAACATTAATTTTATCGCGCAACTAGGTCCACCTAATGAAGCCACTTAGTTCCTTGCAACTGGTTACGTATTATAGCTGATATGACTAATCTGTCGATCTTATGACTGACAAAACGGGTGTTTAAGTCTCAGCATTGACTCCACAATATTTCTCCCATGCCCTTTAAAACATTAATAGTTTACAGCACCCTGCAGCCCCCAATTTTGTGACCCTGGACTACTGGAATAAGCTTCTCTTCTTCAAGTATAGATGGCAGCACCATAAAGCTGATTAACGAAAAAATTTTAGTAATTCAAATCCCTCAAGATAATTTAAACAACCAGAAAAACTAGTTAAGCAAAGTTTCATTTGATAAAACACAACTCACGCACAACCTACTTTTTTTGTCCATTACCTAATGAAGTTCCTACCTCTAATGTATAGTTCAATTTCTTCTTATGATTTTTATATCGAGCTAGTTGTATATGGTTAAAACAATTGTTTTAATCGTTGTATTCATGGTTTCTTATGATACTTCTTGTAAACGATTTCAAAATCGCAAAGGTAAAAAATTTACTTTATTATAAGCTTCACTGGTTAATTGGATGGACACACAGATGCCGTTCATTTTATCATAATCTTAAAATAACAATTCTAACAGTGAACAACAATTTTATCAAAATATAAGAATTTGAAGAAACTTAATTCAATAATATTTTTATTAATAGTCTTTTACTGCTTCTTTCATTTGCCTCTATTTTACTTAATAACTAACATCAGAAGTTTAACGCAGTTTTTGCATTTATAATGAATTTAATTGGATTTTTCCCGAAATATTTTTACAATCATAATTTTATTAAAACGATAAAACAATTTGGAACATCTATTTCCTTAACATATTAAAATGATTTTACCAAAGCGAAAAAAATGTAAATAAATAAAAAAACAAATAAGTAAAAAGTTACTTCTTGATGCAGAGGTACTTGGTTAAAATGTGTAAGAACACACTTAAAAATCTTGTTATCATGTTAAACCATAATGCCATACAATTTTGAAGGCCATAATATTATAAGTTGTACCCTATTTTCCTATACTTCATAAACTTGACTATAAGGCATGGTTCTACTTGAATGTAAACATGGTTCAATTCATCAGCTGATTCGAAAAGTATTGTGGTTAATATTGAACACCATAGTAAAACTGCAGGAAATTTGGAACATATTATGATTTTTGTGAAAAACTAAATAGACTCCACTTAACGTAATATTAATGCCTTAAAACTTTCAAATTAATTAAAATTTCAGCCTCACTTTTGTGGAACAACTGTTTTGAATAATCAACTATTTTGATTCAAAATACGTTGATTTTAAATACTTTTAATAAAAAAAATTAGTTTGAAAAAGAGCGTTTGGGAAGTTAATATATAACCATATTTATTATAAATCATATTTACTTATCGTTTATAAAAGCTTTTTTGCTTCAAAAATTATAAGCTTTAAACGGGTATAATCCATTTCAACGTATCATATAAAAATACATTATTTAAGAGATATTAAACTTACTTTTCTTCTGTTGTTTTCTCTTCGTTTTTGCCTGAAAAATAATTGTGCATACTTTAATAAAATTAAGAAAAAAAACCATCTATAAATTCATAGATAAATGTTCATGGAAATGTATAGGATTATTTTATCTAATTAAATTAAGATAAATAGAGTCGAAACATATATATATATA
>NC_092209.1:67992098-68000930 GCF_043381705.1 Parasteatoda tepidariorum
GATTGAGAAGGCCAGGGCCCACCCGGGGCAGTCGTGCCATTGAGGAAGGAGGAAGGAAGGAAGTAAAATTTGTTAATTTTTTCACGATACCTAAGAAAATGGCATAAAAACCATTTATTCAGTTAAATGAGTTCTGGTTTGTATATCTTACTAAATATGTGGTTATAAGAACTGCAATTTTGAAAACCTAAATTTTCAATTAACCGTTACTGCATGAAAGACAAACTTTTAAATTAATGGTTCAAATACCACTTTTTCAGTATTATAATGCAGCATTATGATTTTTTTTGCTAGAAATTTTATTACTTAAGAATGTGATCATTTTTCCAGAATTTGTTTTTGCTTTGTTACAAATTTATAATTTTGCATTTTGGTAAGAAGCTGGAAAAATAGATTAAATGTTTAATACAAAAGTTAAAGGGAGAACGAAATGATTTCATTTCCAAAGAAATTCATGCGAATATTTTATTACTTAAAGAGGAGCCAGACAGCGAAAAATAATCCTTTGTTATATACTTAGCGATGAAAAAATTAAAGAAAGGAGTTTCATATGAATTAACTGAGAGAATAATTTCTTCTGCGTGCTTTTAAACTATAACTTATATTTACTGATGGTAAAATCACAGAGAATCCTTTATTCTGCAAATTGCGATTTTATGTATTTTACCGATTTTTAGGCACGCACGTGATCAAAATAGCAAAGAAACTAATAAATAAATAATTATCAGATGTACCAAAGAAATTTATGTGCTTATACGGAAATGTTTGTTGATCATAATTATTGCAAAAATATAATATCAATTGATAATGAAGTTATCATAAAATTTCAATGGTTCCATTATCATCTGTATATCATAAAAAGACATTAAAATAAGAAATAAAAAACATCAGAAATATTTGACGTTTGTATACTGCTGTTGTCGGAAATAAAATGTCATTTGTCAATTGCTGCTCAAGAGTCAAACTCTATTAAGTGGGCAATAACCATTTATAGAAACTAAGTATGTCATCAAGTGTCTCAGTCAGCAAAGAGTTTCTGTATACTGTTTTTAGTCTATTGTTACATTCTGGTCCACAGCGCGGAAAATCTAACTAGCTATGACAAGAATAATATGCTGATTTTATTTAAAAAACAACATTTTTCAAAACAAAATTTACTCTGCTGCCCCTTAAGTATGCTTAGGATTAGAAATTTCGAGTCTTAAACTAGATAGATTCATATTGCACAATCTACGACGATTTGAGGGGGTTGAAGATCTTTTTTTTTTATTTATTTATTTTTTTTTTAATTTTTTTTTTTAATTTGAATGCCTTAGTGCGAAAAAGTTGCTTATTGAAATAAGAATAAATAAAAATAAAACATAAGAAAATAAAACATAAGAAACATGAGAAATCGCTTGGTAGTTCGTGTTTGCTGATCGTACTTCTAATTATTGAAATTATTTATTACTTAGTTATGTTTCAACTTTTTTAAGTGACTTAAACTTTTAAAATATGCAGGCTTTAGTTTTTTTTTACTTGTTTGATGCTTTGAATGTCTTAGATAAATTAAATTCCTTTCAATAATTTTTAGAAAAAAAGTAAGCTAAACTAATAGTTTTAATTTTATATATTTATAACCGTCCTTGGACAGCCAAACCAATTTTTCGGGTTTATGACTACTAATGTTCAACTCCGTAGCCTTGTAATTTTGAACCCAATCCAGAAGACAACGAAACTCCGGATCAAGTATTGGGAGAAATTTTATTATTGTGTGTAAAATACTTTGAATACGTGAAGAACTTTTTGATGCAACTAACCCATATATGCGTTGCATGGAGAAGGAAACCCATAAAACCTCCCACGGTTAGCCTGACGGTAACGGAACTTTAGCTTATGTTCACTCTACCACTGAGGATATTGTACGTCAGCACTGTGATCGGCGTGAGCTGGGTGGGGAATTCGCATCGACTACCCATCGCTGGGATTCGAAACCGATTCAACTCATTGGAAGGTTAGCGCTCCATCCCGTAAGCAACTAAGGCTCAAGTTAACCAATTTTCTGTAATTTTCACTCACTATCTCTTCGCTCATTTATCCGAACAATACTAGAACTCACCCCGTGAAGATATATGTTCACCCAGTTTCCTCTATGACTTACTCAATTAATGATTCAGTTTTTTTATGAGAATTTTAAATTACATTCACAGTCAGAGTTATTTTCAATGAAGTAGGATTCTTTGGCTCATCTAAATGGTTAATGTTTCTTTTTTTGTATCTGATACATATTACAAGTGCAGTTGATTTGTTTTGAGAAATGAGGTTTAATTGATCAAAATTCCAGTGTTGCTCGAATATGCCCATCTTTAGTTTCGTGTTCACACAATTTATTCGACAATTCTATCATTAGTAGGATACACTTCTGCAGAGTCGGAGTGTGTCGAGAAAATTTTGGAATTTCTCTGAAACGCATGCTACCCGAATATATGTGTGACGAGATGCTATGCGAATGGATGAGTTATTTAATATCATCTTTACCGAAGCCTCGCAGCATTGGAGGAGGATACATTGGACAAGAATTCCAACTCGTGATTTCAAAGTAGACCGAAGCTTGAAAAGTTTATCGTCGGTTGTATAAAACTTCGTCTTAGCTATGCAAATTCCTGTTAAACAATATCTGCCATAAATTTTAAATAGAATCACTTTCATTCATCACCCCGAAAAAAAACTTGTCAAATCGTGATCCTGTTCCTTCATTACATTCCAGACAGATATCTATTGTAAATTGAGTCTTTGTTGTATGTAGGAAGGATTTTAAAAGCAAAACAAATAACCCTAAACAAAAAAAGAGTATTAGAAATTTCATACAATGTAAACTTTCAATTTTCGGATTACTTTAAATTAATTAAATAATTTCTTAGGAATATATATCCTTTCCCCTAAGAAGCACAATTAGAGCATGATATTGAGTCCTGCATTAATTCTGACCTAACACGCATCAGAGAAATATTAAACTTTCTCAATTACTCCCAGGTTATAGCGAGGTTTGTCAAACTTGAGACAAAAGCTTCGAATAAAATCCGTGAACAAGAAGCTAGAAATAGAAATAATCACGTAACACTGGAGTCCAGATCATTTAAACCTTATTTCTCTAAATATTAAACTTTAGATACGCAATAGGTACAAAAAATAATCTTAATAATGCATAAAACTTAAGAATCTTAATCCATTGAAAACCAGTGAATATGCTGCAAATAGCAAGTAAATACACTGCCAAAAAATTGCATGGATGGCCGGGTAGAAAGTGTGTTAAAATCGATGCGCAACTTTCTTCACGTAGTGAGTTTTGCGAAACGATACGCAATGAAAATTAAAAAATATTTGTAAACATACGTTAAACGTTGCGACGAATTCAACGAAATTCAAAAATTCATTCGTTTTGAACTACTCCATTGGAGATGGCCCTGTGCGAAGGAAAGTAGCTACCCAAATGGAAAGAGGAACACCTTATTGTTTTGAAACCTGATGCGCAACAGTAAAGTTACAACCCGGTTTGACTTTGGTAAAGCAACATTAATAAGACATAGACATTAAGTGTTATAATACTGACTCACCATGTAAGAGCAATCCATCTTGAACATCACTTCTAGATGCGTAACTTAACACTGAGTAAATATCATGTAGAAAACTTCGTTAACAAACAACATGTATTACAATACATACATATTTCGAGCCTCGAAAGAAGGCTTGTACTTTACACCATAATACACAATATATAGAACAACAAATGCAACACATAGTTTCTGAAGAAGAATATGAGTTTAATTTTGCTGCAAGTAAAAAACAGCAAAATTAGTCAACTATAACAATGTAGAACACTGCCACATAGTTTTTTGGTTTCAAATATTTTTTTTTTCAAATCGTGTGGATACTTTAAAATCAATAGCCAATGGTATTTCACCTTTCCTCATTCACATTAAGTTCTTTTTAAGCTTTCCGAAAGTTAGCACATCTCCTCATGTCATCTTGTAACAATAGTTGATAAAGGATGGTGATTGTGAGCGTTCTGAAAATTCATAAAAGCAAACTAATTTATCATTTCATTTTAATAAACCAAAAAAAAGAAAATTTATATGAAAAAACATAAGTATATATTCGTTTGGTTTTAATGATTACGATTATGATTATAAGTTTACTGAATTTTTTTGTTCGTCTTTTCATAAAAACTTTTTTTTTATTTATTCATTTGCTTGATTATTTTTTTTAAGTTTGAATTTTTCTTGAGTTAAAACGAACAATATAAAGTTGTGAGTTTTTGATGAAATTTAGTATGGTGACTGTGACTCACATTAATAAGCAAATCAGACTTCTGAAAACTTGATAGCATGAAATTATGGTTTCTGATCACATAAATAATTAAATTTTGCGCTGGTTTTAAGGAAATAACAATTTCTGTCCATCACGAGGTGAACTCTGGTCAGAGAGTTCAGCAACGCCATCCAGTTTTCATTTCTTGAAGGGCAGATTGTACATTCAGTTGGTTTCAAGTTTCAGTCATGAAACTATCTCTTAAATTTGAAACAACGAAATCGTGGAAACACTTTGTATTAAATATTGTTATTAAAATATTCTAAATAAACAAATTTAATAAAATGTAGTTTAAAATTTTTCGTCCTTTCTTCTTTTGATAGGCCATATTTTTATTAATTTCACAAAATCTATTTATCGGATTTCCATATTGTCGCTACAAGAAAATAAAATTATTTACAATTGCTCTATTTTCTTTCAAACTTTTGATGCCTTACAAAATTCGATTTATTTTAAAATTGTTAAAAACTTTAGAAATTGTTAAATTTTAGGAATATAAATTGGATAAAATAACTGCTCAATAAAAAATGCACTGCATATCTTACGAAAATTCAAATATTTCCGAACGAGTTTCACCAATTGATAACCAATCAATACCTTTAAAGATTATTAATTTTTAAATAAACAGTAAAAAGTTCTACTTAAGTAAATTCAATGGGATAATCAACTCCCAAAAAATCTATTACTGCAAAAATATCAGCTTTTATTAAATTTAAATAAACTTCTCAATTGTAAACAAAGACAAACCTTTTAAGCAAATGCAATAACAAAGCTAAATATCGCATGTTTGAAATACAATTAAGGGATATAATTCATTGAAATAAATTTAAAATTAAACTTTTTGAAATATTACCTGATTCGATGGATAGTGAGGTTTGTGTATAACATTTTCATATGTGTATTCTTTGCAATCTCCCAAACTTTCATATATCCTCTCTGTTCGGGCATTGGGAGTCAAATCAACATATTCTGCAGGAAAACGAAAGAGATATTCAGTAAATATCTCATACCACACAGATACAATAAACAAGTTTCAGCAATTAAGATTTTCTTAAAACTATATTTTAATTATCAATGTGACTTTTGCTATTAGAGGGATTTTTTTGTGAAAAACAATTCATTGAAGGCAACTAAGCAACTAAGAAATTAACTTTTTAAGTTTAAATAGGATATTTTTTAATTGTGCAGTCATAATAATATTTAACCATTTTTGATAACTGATGGAAATCACACGATGATCTTTTTTATTACCTGTTTGATAATTTTTCGTGTAAATATCAGTCTGTTTGCCATCAAATACACTTTCTGACGACGCTGGTAACCTATTTAAATAGAATTCAATTACAAATTTTATATATATTTTTAAAAACTATTTTTCATACATTAGAGATTCCTTCGTTAAATGATTTTTTATCAGAGGAACGATGGGAAAAACAAATTACGAACAATAAATTGTTCATAAAATATATTCATAAGTATTACAATATATCTTGTAAGTATACGGGTTATTCTATATTTTTAGAAAAAAGTATTTATTTATTTCTTAAATTAAAATATCATCTGCACTGACTAAAATTCATACTTGAGGTCATCCTCACAAACCATTAAAATTGAGTCATATTACATGAAAATCCAGTCAAAATTTAATATGGGTATTTTATTTAGTTTTGCGCACTGTACTCAGCGACGTTTTTTAAATTATAATGAAGATACATAAAAATTATTCTTTTAATAATTTATTTGACTTACTTATTTTTGTCAATCATAATCTAGGCATTAAAATAAACATTAATTAATCTATTTCATCTCAGTATTCATAGGTTAAAACACAATACAACTTCGAATTCATTCGAATAATTATCTAGAGCCAGTAGTGATCACCATCTACATAAATGCAGTATTAAACTATTTCTCGCCGGTAAAAAAAATTAAAATATGAATGATTTAAACATTTCAGATTCATTTTAGTTGCAAATATTTAAATGGAAATTGTTGTGGTGTAAGCAACACAATTTATTTAATGCATTCTGTTCAAATATTTAAGAGATGAATCTAAAGGCAAAAACAAAGAATATGGGGATAATATTTCCTGACATACTATAATATTTTATAAAGTTATTTTCAATATTTTCTAAGTCTATATAAATCTTTTTTTTTGTTGAGATCTTGAGTGAAAGTAATGGTCAGTGCTTCGAGTGCAAATGAATATTTATGACAAACAGTACTTATTCATCAAACATTGAAATATAAGTGCTCCTCTCTTCTCGATAAAAGCTAAAAAGCAATTTAGTTTCATATCTTTTTCTTAAAAAAATGTTACGTGTGTTTTTGAAGCACGTTTTTCCTGATTATTGGAATATGGTATTATTTTTGAAGCAATATTGCTAGCCATCTCGGATATAAAACTCTTAAAAAAGCATCATTTTATACATTTAAAAGTGAATTTCTATTTTCACTATTTTATATTTGTCATCATAATTTTCTTGTATTTCTGATTATTGTAGAGAAAAAAAAATTTAATATTAACTTTTTTTCAATTACTTTTTATTTCGTTCTAAAACTTTTTGTTATATGGAACACTGTTAGAAATTTCTCTCAAACAAAGGCTTAAATAACAATTTATTTAAGTGTTATTTTACCATATTCACAGAAAACAGTAAAAGAACCATAAATAAGACGTTATTAAAACTGTAAATTCTGACGAAAACGGTTTATTAATAGGTTTCTCCTAATATAGCTGAACAACATTAATTTTATCGCGCAACTAGGTCCACCTAATGAAGCCACTTAGTTCCTTGCAACTGGTTACGTATTATAGCTGATATGACTAATCTGTCGATCTTATGACTGACAAAACGGGTGTTTAAGTCTCAGCATTGACTCCACAATATTTCTCCCATGCCCTTTAAAACATTAATAGTTTACAGCACCCTGCAGCCCCCAATTTTGTGACCCTGGACTACTGGAATAAGCTTCTCTTCTTCAAGTATAGATGGCAGCACCATAAAGCTGATTAACGAAAAAATTTTAGTAATTCAAATCCCTCAAGATAATTTAAACAACCAGAAAAACTAGTTAAGCAAAGTTTCATTTGATAAAACACAACTCACGCACAACCTACTTTTTTTGTCCATTACCTAATGAAGTTCCTACCTCTAATGTATAGTTCAATTTCTTCTTATGATTTTTATATCGAGCTAGTTGTATATGGTTAAAACAATTGTTTTAATCGTTGTATTCATGGTTTCTTATGATACTTCTTGTAAACGATTTCAAAATCGCAAAGGTAAAAAATTTACTTTATTATAAGCTTCACTGGTTAATTGGATGGACACACAGATGCCGTTCATTTTATCATAATCTTAAAATAACAATTCTAACAGTGAACAACAATTTTATCAAAATATAAGAATTTGAAGAAACTTAATTCAATAATATTTTTATTAATAGTCTTTTACTGCTTCTTTCATTTGCCTCTATTTTACTTAATAACTAACATCAGAAGTTTAACGCAGTTTTTGCATTTATAATGAATTTAATTGGATTTTTCCCGAAATATTTTTACAATCATAATTTTATTAAAACGATAAAACAATTTGGAACATCTATTTCCTTAACATATTAAAATGATTTTACCAAAGCGAAAAAAATGTAAATAAATAAAAAAACAAATAAGTAAAAAGTTACTTCTTGATGCAGAGGTACTTGGTTAAAATGTGTAAGAACACACTTAAAAATCTTGTTATCATGTTAAACCATAATGCCATACAATTTTGAAGGCCATAATATTATAAGTTGTACCCTATTTTCCTATACTTCATAAACTTGACTATAAGGCATGGTTCTACTTGAATGTAAACATGGTTCAATTCATCAGCTGATTCGAAAAGTATTGTGGTTAATATTGAACACCATAGTAAAACTGCAGGAAATTTGGAACATATTATGATTTTTGTGAAAAACTAAATAGACTCCACTTAACGTAATATTAATGCCTTAAAACTTTCAAATTAATTAAAATTTCAGCCTCACTTTTGTGGAACAACTGTTTTGAATAATCAACTATTTTGATTCAAAATACGTTGATTTTAAATACTTTTAATAAAAAAAATTAGTTTGAAAAAGAGCGTTTGGGAAGTTAATATATAACCATATTTATTATAAATCATATTTACTTATCGTTTATAAAAGCTTTTTTGCTTCAAAAATTATAAGCTTTAAACGGGTATAATCCATTTCAACGTATCATATAAAAATACATTATTTAAGAGATATTAAACTTACTTTTCTTCTGTTGTTTTCTCTTCGTTTTTGCCTGAAAAATAATTGTGCATACTTTAATAAAATTAAGAAAAAAAACCATCTATAAATTCATAGATAAATGTTCATGGAAATGTATAGGATTATTTTATCTAATTAAATTAAGATAAATAGAGTCGAAACATATATATATATATATATATATATATATATATATATATAAAA
>NC_092209.1:68000999-68027132 GCF_043381705.1 Parasteatoda tepidariorum
ATATATATATATATATAGACACATATATATCTATATATATATATATATATATATATATATATATATAGCTTCATGTTCACATTTGTTCGAAGTAAGTCACATGTTTGGCACACCTTTCCGTAGCGGCCGTTGACAGGGAGAATTTGGTATTTCCTAATTGCACGTAGTATCAGAATAAATGACTGATTTAATATCGCTAAAGTCTTGCGGCTTTGGAGAAGGATATCCAACACAAGATTCCATAATTGTGGCAACATTAACACACTTCATGATTTCGAATTTTAAAGAATGTTGAAAAGTTTATCTTTTGCTGCGCGAAATTTATGTTTTTTTTTCATGGCCCGGTTGTTTGTCTTGCTTTTAAAATCTTACTTACACGCAAATTGAAATCCTATTTGACACTCTGGAATGGGACAAAGGATTAGAATATTGAGTTGCTAAAACTTTTGGACTATGTCCCATGGTACTTGACCTAGCATGTCCAACAGATATTGTTATTTGATAAGAATTTGTTAAGAAAGAACAATTTTTTTTTCTACTTAAGACAAGCTCAAGTATTTTCTCCTCAATGCTGCGAGATTTAAGAGGAGAGGATATCAAATCTCTAATTGTCTCTAACACTTCACGCATCATAAAAATCTCTAATTATTTCTAACATCATAGAAATAGCAACGTTTCCCTATAACTACCGGGATGTGAAAAGGAGTGTGGAATTAATTACTGTGGCTTCGATTGTGCGCAGACATGAAGTTAGAGATGGATATACCTGATCAATTATATTTGATAAATTATGCCTTTTTTTCCGAAAATTCCAACTTTATAGACACATTAGATATAAAAAAGCAACCTAAGCAATACATTACGTCAAATGAAATCAAAAATAGCTGTAAGTATAATGCAAATAACACACGGAAAAATTGTATGGCTGGTATAGTAATGTCTTTTGTAGAATTCGACGAGCAACCACCATCATATGGTGAGTTCTGGGTCCATCTGTTCTAACGAAACAAGCGAGGAGCTGCACTGTGAAAATTGTAAAAATTGGTAAGCCTCTGAGTTATTCTAATCGCGCGCGAAAGTAAAAATTAAATATATTATTTTTCATCGAAAAAATATTTTTTAAAGTTTTAATAATAATCCTTGTAGATAGTTATTGTAGATTATTTAATCATTTCAAGATCTTTAAAAATATTCTAAAACCAATTTACGGGGTTAAACTCCGTTACATGGTAAATAAATACAAGAAAACACGAAGAAAGCTAATCTATATCGTGCAAATCCGCGGATAAAATTATTTGCAAAACAGGCAATTTATGTTTCTCTTTTCTCTTTTATATTTTTTCTTAAATAAACATCTATCTTCTGAAACTATTTATGATCAATTTTTAAAATTATCCAGTATAATATTACCTTGCGCACATCCATTTCGGGCCCATCCTTGGTAACTAACAAATCAAATCTCAGAATAACAAATCACTTCAGCAGTGCAGTAAGAACGACACTTTAAAACCCTCTTGTTACAATCAATTTGCGCTTTTGTTTTCATATTTTGTAATCTGGAAATCTTTCTGCGAAAAAATTTTTAAATCATTCTTGAAAAAATTTTCGTCCTTGTAAGTTGATCTGAAATACACATAAGGGCGACCTATGTGCTGGATTACAAAGTAAGGTAAAACAACGTTTAAGAGCACAAAAAAATATTTTTTGTGCTCTTAAACGTTGTTTTACCTTACTTTGTATGTTGATTTGATTTTGCTACTCGCTTTATAGCCCCTTTTTAATGTTTTTTTTCTTTTTGTTTCATTTTATTTTCTGTTTTTACATGTTATTTTTACTTATTTTTACTTTTTGTGATCTATTTTATTTAGAGTTATTTTTATAAAAAATTTTTTGAGTGCTCCTCACACTATTGTATTAATATATTTTGCTTTGGCTTTATTGATACAATATCAGAATGCACTCTGTTTTGCGGATATAATCGTGTGGGCTGAAGAAAAGATTATATCTTTTTTTCCGGTTTTTTAAATAAAATGTAATTCTTTTTTTATATATATATATATATAAACTGTTGTTTGTTATTTTTTTTACTTATTATTCCCCCCCCCTCTTTTTTCCTATTATTAAATATTTGGCTTAGTACAGCGTAACTGCATACGAGTGCTAGACGTATTGGCTAATGACCACCCTCTTTCGATTGATCTCTCCTTAAACCACATCCACATGCAAAGTCTCTCTCCCACAATTTTGTTCCGAGGATTTATTGAGCTAGAAATCACCCTGTCTCCCATAGCACTCTTCCTAACCCCTGAGACGTGGAAAAGAGATGAAGTAGATTTGAAAAGGGAAAGTAGAACAATTTTAAATTAGTTTAAAATGAGCTCCTATTCAATATTTGGTTAAATCCAATCTATGAAGTTGAGTAATATTATATTAAATGTAAAGTATCACAAACCTAAAAAAGAAACATTTTTAAGCTTCAAAATTATTAAGCTTTCTTCATCGTGCTAATTCTATAAATTATAAAACTACAATTACTAATCTTTTGTAACTAGAGGGATTTTTTTGAATATTCTGAAAGCTACTGTTTTCAAAATAATATAACAATAGATTACTCAGCAGATATTTGAATTAAGAAATTACTCTAAATATCTATCTGAATCTGTATCATTCACAATTTCAAATATATTTCTTTAAATCTCCCTGCATTTTAAATTTATTCGTAAAATTTAAATGCAACAAAAATTATTTAAGGTACCGAATTCACTTTTGAAATCTCAATTCTAAACGTTCATCTAGGGGAGAAAAAAAAACTTAAATCCTTTTTCGTTCACCCTTTAATCCATCAAAACATTTCACCAGCAGATTCCTCCAGAGACTTTACGAAATATAAAGCAGCTTTACGGAATGATGACCGCCCCTTTTGTTATCCTTCCTTTAAGACGGTGTGAAGAATCTCTTTTACAGCAACTAATGGTGAAGTTTCTGGCAAGTTCAACCAGGAAGAAAGATCGCCAGAACACCCTTATTTTCAGCAAGGAAATCGCTCCCTCTTGGTTAAAATGTACCACCTCACTTAGCACTTAATGTACCGAACAGTGCAAATAGCGTTGGATTATGTACGGCAGCGTTCTACCTAGGGACTGCTTATACTCAAATGGGACATCAAATCATCAAATAGTGCCTCACTTCAAACGTTGCATAGAATATCCGTTGTAGCATTCTTGTCTTTCTTCCTTTTTGAATATAGATAAGCATTGACTAACAGTGTTTTGACTAACTGTTTACTTTTGTGGGATACAAATATAGTTTTCAATTCATTTATGATTGAAATAAACCACAGTACTCTGTATTCCAGTAAAAACACTATATTGGAAGTTCTGCGTGGCGCGAGAGTATTACGAATTTGATTAAAAATATGAAACTTTTTTTATAACTTCTTATTTAGGACCAGAAAACTTTTGTTCTTTGGTCTTAAATAAGTCTGGCTTTCGTGTCCAAGTCTTTGCAGTACAGTTATTTAAGATTTAATGACATTAGTTTAATAGTTGGAAAAGATTATCATCCATAACAGTGATCAAAATTATTTATTTTAAGTTTCAGGAATGCTTGCAAATTGTTTTTAAAGTAATATAAATTTAGAAACGCTTCTTAACAACTGTAATTTTTGATTTAAAATTTTAAAATTCTTCCAAAAATATGCTAGGAGAAAAAAGGTGACCATGATTATCCATTTCTTTACAGAGTTGAGCCTGGAATACTGTAAAGGATTCTCAAGTCACCTTATCTCAAGTATGCATTATCTCATGTCTGTATTATCTGATGTCACCTTATTATCTCTTGTCTGGATTATCTGATGTCACCTTATGAAATACCTTTGAATTCCGGCCCTACGTTGGGGACTTTTATAACCTTTATATTTTAGTTCGTTTGTTTCATTTGACCCTGTTTATTTATCTATTCTGCAGATTGTTTTCCTTTGAACCAATGGAGTTATAAAGCTTTGCAACAAATTGTAATTTAACATCAAATGTAAAATAAATTATCAACTTAAGCTTACCTCTTCTATCACCTCTTGACTTCATTATTAAAATAATTAAAATGGCTAAAAATACGAGAGCTCCAACTGTTCCCATTAAAACAACTAATACAGCACTAATTGTAACTGGCTGTGTATCACCTAGAAGAAAAAAAATCAAACGTTAGAAACTAATTTGATTCCAGCGTCTTATCCCAATATCGGAAGTAAATTTAAAACATATTCCAAATATAAGTATAAAAAGTAATTTTTTTACGTATCATGAATTTTTGTACTTTTCCTATTATGTTTATAGTTTCATCTGTTGTGATTTTGTATGTGATTCTGTAGTACATTTTTCTCCATAAATTATCTAATAATTTTAAACAAATGCTTGATTGTAATCTGATAGCTTAATATAAATGTAACTTGGTTCTACTAATGATTCAATGTTTTCATGCATTTATTTCTTTTAAATCAATATAAAACTATAATCTTTCTATCTTTGCTGAATTTCTTATGCACTTGATTAATGAGGAATGTATGCAGATCTAATAAATTAAAATAATAAATAATAAATGCTTAAGACTGTCTATACCGTTTTTGAATTATATTCTAATATAGCAAAAATAGGAATTTTTTTAAAAATTATTTTGACAAATTGTGAATATAAGTGAGTGAGGAAGTATTTTATACATATTGCTAAAAATTGTATTCTAATACTATTCTTAAACTAACTATTAATGTTGAAAATTGAACCAATATTTTGCTTTCACGAAAACCCCATTACATCTGGGATGTACTGACAATCAAGAGACACTTTTGAAAAAGAAAAGTGTCAAGTGATGATTATGTTGAAAATTTGGATTTGTGAACTTAAAAATTCTTTTACGAAATACCCTAAAAGTAAATTGCATCTTCTTTCATTCAATTTGTTTTATCTTCTGTCAATTACTAAAATAAAGTTGACAGCTGCACAGTTCTCTCTACAAGAAATAAATTAATCAAAACAAAACAAAAACAAAAGACTTTTAAGTAATTTTAAAAACCTAGATAGTCATATCTTTAAAACATATTTCCAATCTTTCTAATGTCCTAACTTAGGTTGCATTTACCTCTTTCAAGGAATAAGAATACAAAAGCTAATAGCTAATATTGAAATCTTAAGAAGAAAATATCACAGTTATTTACCGATAAATTTGATTCAGTTTCTTCATGAAAAAGACATTTTTATTTACTGTAAAAGTTGCATTAACGCTCTAAACTTTTCACCTTCTTCTTTTACAAAAATGAAAAATCGATAAAAGCGAGAATGAAAACAAAAAAAAAATGGCATAAAAGCTAAAGAAGGAATGTTGAGTAATCAATAATTACTTTTCAGAAAGCTGAGTACTGAAAGTGACTGACGCGAACATCTTACTTTTTAGATTTTTCATGGAGTCTTCCGATTCATTTTATGAAGTATTTCGGAAATTTCAAACAAAGTGGTGCGGTAAAGCGATTTGCCTCGACTTACTTAAAAGTGCAAAATTTATTTATTTTTCTTTTTATTTCTACAACACATGTTCACTTCAGAAAGTTTCAACGAAAACTCGATTTTTCTTAAGTTACGTCTTTGAAGATTTTTTTCAGGGCTGGGTGATTTCTAATGTAAAGTTATCTGATATTCTGAAAGTGTGCCATTAAAGTAATGCTTCTTGATTCCATTTAAGAAAAACTGTTATGATATATTGACGTATTACAATTACTTAACGAAAGTAGGACGTATAGTTATGCATTGTATTCTTTTTATTAAATTTGGCGGGTGTATCAGAAGAAGAATATATGTTGAAGAAGAATTGTTTAGAAATATTTTTCAAAAAAATATATATTAAATAACGATAGTAAATCTAGCTGTTATAACATAATGTATTGGATATTTACTTCAAGGAATATAATTTAAGATTGGTTTAAGAATATATTTGACTATTCAATTAACCCCTTAACGATCGCTTAATTTTCAAGAAAACGGTCATAAAAGTGCCTATTTTCTTGGCTTTTGTATTTGTATTACGTATTTGATTAGTGCTGTAACTAGTTTAAAATAAACTAACTATCTACAATTACCTTAAAAATATCCTGGTACTGTCATCGGGTGTGTAAAATGATAAATAAAATGTTTTCCGGGCAAAAGAATTAATTAGTGATAATCTTATTGACACTTTACTACTGAACACTCCAGCCCGTCAATATCACGGGAGCGAGAAATAGCGGGTGAAATCTCACCCCATCATTTTCACGGGAGCGAGAAGGAAGGGGTTAAGTATGTTAAAAAATGGTAGATATTTTGGACATTAAAATAAAGTGCTTAACTTTCGAAAGGCGAATTATATAACAATTAAGACGTATAATTATTCACTGAGGAAAAATGAATGTTCTAAACTATCAGAATACGGTAAAATTTACCTAGTTTCTGACTCTTACAATTGAGAAAGCATGAATAACACGAAATTAAATGCAAACTAGTGCTGTAATTTTTACTGAAGCGCTTTGGTAAGGCATTATGGTGAAATTTACATTAAAATATGGTTTTATTGCCATGCTGTTTGGTAGTAAGTGTGATAAAATTTAATGATTTTTAATGATACATTAGAGAATGGCATAAAAACTATTTATACGGTAAAATATACTTTCGAGCTTTGTAATTTTCTAAATGTGCAATAATAAATTATTAAAAACCAGAATTTCCAGTAAACCGTTAAAATACGTACGCAAAAATTGCCGATTAAATACCATACATTTTAATTTCACTACCAGAATTATGTTTTATTAATTTTTTTTTTCTTTACAAGAAATTTCTTTTTCAATACATGTGGATCAGGGATGGGCAAAATGTTTTGATTAAGGGCGAAAAATCGAAAAAAAATTTGGGTGGGCTAAGTAGAAACTTCTAAAATAATAAAATAAAAACGATACACAAATTTTAGTTTAAGTATTTAATGAGGTGCATGAAATTGCGACGTAATATTTAAAAATTCCTTATATTGAGGTTCGAAGTGAGATGTGCTTATTCTTAAGAGAAAGGCTAAATGCTTAACTGTTAGTCTACTTCTGAAATTTGTTTTTCTAAGGCTCATAGTTGAAAACACTTGCTCACATCTATAACATGAAGCATAGCACCGATTTTATAGGAGGTACACGAGATATTAAATTTGGGAAACTATCTTTTGTTAATAATTTGTAAAAACTCTAAATTTGGCATATTTAGGAACAATTGCTTCAGATATTTGTTAGATTATAAATCAATTAATTAAAGCTGCAAATCTGACCACACTGATTCGTGATTTACCCTGTCAGGCAAGATAAAAATAGCTAATTCCGTTTGAATGGCACTGAAATCTGCGTTCAAACTCAAAATGGAGTTTTTTCTAGTCATCTTCATAATTCATATGCTTTTCCTTATTTATTGAGGATATTGAATTTAACCTCGAGAAATGAGACATGTCGTTCTTAGCCAGCTGCCCAGCGAAAAGATTAAGCTACAGTTTAAAAGCCTTGAGATGGGCCCAGATATCATCGATAACCTGATTTTTCTCTAACATCTCAACGTTCAAGTTGATCATCTGACGAAGAAGATCAGAGAAAAACGCAAAGTCTGAAAGCCATTCCGTATTTTCTAAAATTTCGCTCTCTGCTGAACACTTTCTGAAGGAAGAACGACACAATGCCGTCTTTCAGCTGCCAAAAATGCTCAGAAACACATCCAACACTAAGCACTTCGTGTAATACAGAACATCAGAGTATTCAGATTGCACGGACAGAAGAAAATCTCGGAATCGGTAAGCCCACGAGATCTAACAATATTAACAAACTTTACTACTGGATCAAGCACAGGTTTCATATCCAATGCAGATTTACATAGAGATCTTGATGCATAACACAATGTAGAAAAATAACGTTATTCCCCGGAGAGTTCTGATTAACACATTGACGGGAACATCACCCATATTCGGGTGACAGCAAAGTTTCTGATCGGGCCGTGTCACCCGTATTGGGGTGTCGCTAATTTGACGACTCGCATAGAAGATTTGTATGTATTTGAAAAGATATTTCACAGGAAGAAACAAAACTATTGAAAATTGTTATAAGATAATACAAAAATGATTTATTAAGAAAACATTTGCAAGCCTCGAAAAAGTCTTATTGTTCACTGCTATTTGACTCACTAAGAAATAAGTTTTCCATTTTTCATTTCAAAATTTCAACGAATTAGGATAAAGATTTTAAGTTATACTCCTCTTCATACTGTAAAAATTCAAACTGATCGTGTAAAGTGGTGAGATGAGAAACGGATGCGAAACAACGGACACAAATAAACAGACGTGGTATCATTGATTCTATTTATTTGAGACGTTGTCATTTCCTCCCTTTATTAAATGAACGTAACGGTTCTAAGCATTATTTCTTGACTTTATAGGTAAAACTTGACTTTATAGGTTTACTCGCATCTTGGTACATTTTATGAATTATTGTTAATTTATTTCATAATCTATAACGTAGGTGAGCATACCTACCAATCTAAACAGATTTAATTCTTAAGAAATATGCAGGTAATACTACAAAGGCACTTCTATATTTATTTTGTTTATCATACACAAAATGTGTATAGCTAATATTGTCTAATTAATTATGTATTTCTTAATCTTAAAACAGCATATTATTATAAAGTCAAAAAGGAATTAAATGATTGAATAGCGTATAATGTTCGTTAAATCCATTTTTGCTCAGATAATTCGAAAATAAATCAAAGTAACCGTTAAAACCATTGATTTTTTGTGAAACTTTTTAAAAAGATGAGTTACATCTGCATTATTCATCAGTCATTTCTTTTATATTTTATTTGAAGTCCTTAATGGTTTTTCTCATTAAATAAGAGAAAATACTAGGATTTTAAACTAGAGAAAAAAATTTATTTAGTCAGAGTTTGCCATTTTCTTTCTACTTTTTAGAGAAAAGCAAAAATGATGCAAAAGAAATAAAACATATTTTTAAACATAATTATATCTATATTTTTTATCATTGGTAGCAAATATTTTTCTCTTTTAAAATTAATGATTCATTCTAGTTTCAAAAATAAAATATTTTTCCGAAAAGTGAACTATGTTATTCTCACAAACCTTTAACTCACTGTTCGTAAAAAGGCACTTCTCGTGTAATACAATGCGTTATAAACAAGCTATAAATAATGAATGGTGGTTATATCGAAGTTCAAATGTTGATGATTATCACTCGCATCTTTATATTTGGAAGTCAAGAATTCAGTACTAAAGCTAAGGTAGTATTTAATATCTTTTTCATTGAAGAATTCAGAAAACTTTATTTGTTGGACTAAATATATGCTATATTTTATAAGTTAATTGTAATTAATAGTAATAATTAAAGTCATGCAGAAACTAACAGGTTTGCCAATCAAATAAGTATTGTTTAAGAAGTTTGATGTCAGACACAGAGAAAAAAAATCTAGTAAAATTACCGTACTGTATGACAATGACAATCCTGGTTTAAAAAAAAACTATAATTCTGCTTAATAAAACCAAATATATAAGGTATTTAAATCATTGACTTGATAATTTTTCCGTTCATTTGGTAATGATTTAACGAAAATTCCAGTTTTAAAAGCTATAGTTCTTATTATTACATAGTTAGTAAAAATTACAAAACTGAAAAGTAAATTTAAACAAATAACTGCCTTTTATGCAATACTCTAACGTATCTAGATAAATTAACCGAATTTTAACAAATTTACCAAATTTTAATTTTAACAAATTTTAATTTTAGCAAATTTACCAAATTTTAATTTTAACAAATTTAATAAATTTTAATTTTAGCAAATTTACCAAATTTTAATTTTAACAAATTTACCAAACTTTTTTTTTAGTAGTAGACACTATACATTTATATTTTTTATAAAGGGATTAGAAATGAGTCAATTATTTTATTTTTATTTTTATAAGTCGACACAAAAAGGCAAAAGTGAAAAAGGTTATCTTCATTTTCATATTTGAATTTTTTCACCACCTAAAATTCCCCTCCCCTTAATAATAGAATCATTATTATTATTTTTTTAGTGAACTTGAATAACAGAGTTTTTAATTTTTTTTCCTTCATTGTTATTCATGATAATCCATATCTTCTTTACTTTGAAGCTGATCCTGAATTTTAAGTGCATATAATTGAAATAAGGAACTTAATTTTTTTTCTTGGAATAAAAGTCTCCTTTTATAAATAATTCGAATTTTTAACCTCAGGGTACGGAAGACAGCGTTAATTTGAGAAATACTAACTACCTTTAAAGTTTAATGAAGCAGTTCTAAAAATTGTACGACATATTTCTTTCTTATTTAAGCATTTATTTTTGCGTAACTTGTAATATTGTAGACAATTATTTACATGAATTAAGACATCATTTAACAAAATTATTAACGCATTTCAGAAAAAAAAATTGTATGAAAAAGTAGTTTTTTATGATTTTTCTTTAATTTATGAATATCTGAAAAAGTAATTATCATTAATACTTCCAATTTGAAAGGTATATATATATATATATATTTATTTATTTATATATTTATATATTACGCTATTTGAAATTTTAAAATCCTGATATCATAGGTTGAAAAAATTATACGCAAAATAAATCATCAAGGGAGACTTTAAAAAAAAGTATTTTCAAATTTTAATTTCTCTGAATTCGTGCAAATTTTGAATTTTGTAATTTAAAATTACATTACATGAATCTCAATGCACGTAAATTTGATTAACAGATAAAATGTATTTATTAGTTAAAATTACTTTTCATGCATTTTGTAGATGTAAATTAAACAGAAAGTACTTTGATGAGCTCTTATTTCTAAATTTTTCCTTAATATTTTCTATTAATTAGAAAGTACAAAATGTTTTTCAATGGAATTACTCTAAAATTAGGCTAAATATATAGAAATCAACTCACTTGTTCTAGGCTCAGCTGAAAATAAAGTGTGAGCAGTTAGTGCAACAGATGTACTCCTTCCTTTGGTATTTGAAGAATATAAAACTAAAATATAAGATGAGCTTGAAATAAGTTTTTCTGCTACAAAAACTGGTGTCTCTGTCACCGACATATTCATTATAAGTTGTTCAGCACTCATACTATAAACTTCCAAGTGAAATGTCTGAGGTAATCCTCCGTCATCGCCAGCATCACAAGATAACATGAGAAAATTGGCAGACTGATTCGTTACTGAGCAATTTTGTACTGGTTCTGGGGGTCCTAAAATTAAAGTAAAAGTAATAATACGTACTGTAAAAGTTCACCACAGCAATGTTTAATACTACATTAACACCAACACAACAATTCCAATTAGAAGAGTAAGGGAATTATCATATGTAATAACTCTCTATACACCAATATTTCGTACAAGTATTAACCCCGTTAAAATGTTTTTTTTTCTTTGGTTGATTAAAAATATTACATTTTTCAAATAACCGGAAATTAATTCCTTTATACCGTTAATAGGACTTTTTTCTCGGAGTTGGAGAAAACAGCTTTGTTTACGTGAAGTTAGATGCGCGTTAAGTTTTGTGGATTTTCTTTTTAGTCATTCAAATTTTTAATAATATGTCATTTACTTTAAAAGCTCTCATTATGCAATAATATATATTAATTTTATCACACCTAAATTTACACTTTTTTAATGCTTCAACAATCACTAATCGTCTCACGGTGACTTTTTTTTTACATTTACGAATGTATTTTTAAATTTACATATTAATGTTTGTATAAACAAACTCCATTTGTCTATATGACATTGCTATTTCTAAGTATGGTTGGAAAAGTATTGCATGATTTTTTCCCTAGTTGCATAAATCAGAGAATTTGTATTACAAAGAGGAAAAGAATCATGCTTCATCTTGAATTACCCTCTTTTGTCATTGTAGTATTTTATAGCAAAATCATTGGTTATCTGAGAATGTATGTACAGGACAGAGGATAGAGTTGCATAATTTTCAAATAATAAATACTTTCTATCTAAAAAAAGTTGAGATAGAAATGACAGCATTTCTTTGCAAGGCAATATTAACTCAGATTCCAAACACTAGGAGTGCTAAAATAGATAGTAACAGTAGAAAATTAAAAAATCAAAAAATAAAATAAAAATAATTTAATTAATTATTAAAATAATTGGTATATGCAACAATAAATTCATAAATATAACCTTAAACATTAAATTTATTTGATTGTGCTTGATACTTTTTGCTCTATATATTATATTGAAGAATGCAAATAGTTTATTTTGAGTTTATTTCTTAAGTATTCAAATGTAGAACAGTTAGAGTTACCGACTAATCATTCCATGTAATTATAACAGTGGCGATACATTTAATGTTATTTTTAAACACTTTAATCTTTATTTATTACTAGTACTAAAACTTTATTTGCTACCATTATTTAGCTCAAATTTATCCACTTATATTATAGTAATAATAATTAAAAAAATTAAATACAGAATAGAAAATTAGAAAAATACTAACAAAATTGATTTAAAATATTAACTCTACCTACCACATATTTCAAGCAAAATATTTGAATTTATTTTAAACGCAATACAGATTATTTGCTTTATATATTTACCATGAATTAATTTAAATACCTTAAGCTCCATGTCATTTTTTCCATAATTATACTAGTTAAGGATACACGTATTTCTCATCTTGCGACTCGAAGTAATACGAACTAATTAGAGCCTTTATGAAGTTCGTAAATCTCTTAAATGATGTACCACTGGAAATATCAATTCATAATTTTTAATATAGACCGCATTTATTTTATATTACACTGAGAAAAAAAGTGTGGTCTAAACTTCCATACAATGATATCATTTGCCGTGTTTCTGGCCCTATTGGAAGACCAAAAAACTTTTACCGAAACGCCTTGGTAAAATTAACAATAAAATATGGTTTTTAAATGTGTGGTAAATTTTTTTAATATTATCATGATACTTGAGAACCTAGTATAAAAACCATTAATTCAATTGATTTTATTTTTGAGTTTGGTATTTTTTACTAAATGTGTGCTAATATGAACTAGGAACCAGAATTTCGAAAACCAGAATTTCCAGTAAATCAATACCTTTTGAGCGGTAAAATTACCAAATGAATGCTTTCAATAGCATATACTTAGTTTAATTAATCAGAATTTCTTTTTAACAAGAAATGTTACTACAATACAGCTATTCTAGATTTTCTATTTCATTCATATGTTGAAATAAACTAAATCAAGATTTGGAAGTTTCAGTACTGAAAGTAAATTTAAAGTATTTACACTCATAACACTCATAATAAAGTAAATACTCATAGAATTAGCGTTGGACCCATGGAAATTGTCCGCTACTTTTATGACATGTGTACCGGGTTTTCTTTAAAACTTCAAGTAATTTTTTTCCAGTTACATTCTAAAATAAATTCGGAAAAAATAAAACAAAATTACTTTTGCATTTGAAATTTTAATAATTCAGCTTCTATGTTTCTAATTACTTTTTTGTTTTCATCTTTCATTTAAATACACCGATAATACAGATAGAAACACTCTTCCCTTAGAAATATCTCTTAACCACTCAAATGGAAATGAATCAGTCAGTTCCATTGGTCGAGATTTCTACCAATTAGGAGAAGTGCCTTCTCGTATTTGAAATGAAAGATGAATACTACCTCTTTTGGAGAATGGGGAGAAAAAGGATTGGTTTCTTTGTGTACACAATAGATGTCTGGGAAAACAACAATAATAGCAAAAAAGATATTCAAAAAGCTCTTGAATAGTAGAAAGGATAAATTTTCTTTATCGCCTTACAGATAAGAGTAAAGTATATGTGATAATTAATTAAACAGTTTCATCCTTTATCTAGTAATATACTACTTTTTAAGAAAAGTGCTACAACTTTTGCAGTACATAAAGAACTAATTAATATAAATATTATTAGTTAACGTATCTTATTTATAGTTTTAAAAAAATTAAATGCATAGAAATTGAAATTAAGAAACTAAAATAAATGACTTGCCGTATAGCGTTATTATGGGTCTTTTATTGTGTCTATTTAAAAGCTATTTAAAACAACATTGGTGTTGAACAACTGGTGTTGAAACTATTTAAAACAACACTGAGTTGTTTCCTATTTAAATGCAAATTTTGTTTTTAACACTAAGTGGACTTGAACATATTTCTTTTATCAGTATCCAATTACAAGTATTAAAAGTATATTGTTCCAGTATTAAAAATATTTAACAAACAATAAACTGGATTAAGTTTATATTAAAAATTGACAAATAGTTTCATTTTATCAAGAACACTTAAGGTGCTAAAAAAATGCTGGCTAGTTTTGCATAATGAATTAGCTTTAGACAATAAAATACATACTACTGATCTCCAAATAAATGCTTCATAATTCAAAAAAAGCGAAAAAAAAATGCTTCATAATTCAAAAAAAGCGAAAAAAAATGCTTTTAGAAAATAAATTTGCTTTGCTACTTTTTTAAGTGCAGAATTTCATTCATATTATAATGTTAAACAACCCTATGTTAAGTGAAGGATTTCATTCATATTATTATGTTAAACTACCCTTTGTTAAGTGCAGAATTTCATTCATATTATAATGTTACACAACCCTATGTTAAGTGAAGAATTTCATTCATATTATAATGTTAAACAATCCTATGTTTTAGAGTTCCCGTTAGCTCCAAAAATGCCTGCTAACTTGGAGAAGTAAAGGAAATAGATTTAAAAATGGGAGGAA
This sequence comes from Parasteatoda tepidariorum, assembly GCF_043381705.1. Classification (NCBI taxonomy): domain Eukaryota; kingdom Metazoa; phylum Arthropoda; class Arachnida; order Araneae; family Theridiidae; genus Parasteatoda; species Parasteatoda tepidariorum. Next base: position 68,015,817 of record NC_092209.1, read on the forward strand.
AAAAATATTGAGTTACCTGTCGGCATTATAGTAAATACGCATGGATCTTTCATTGTTCCAGCAGCATTTTGCGCAAAGCAATACAGAGCACCATAATCCAATTTTGTTCGGGGTATGTATCTGGCAACACTCTTTGAAGCACCGTCATTGTGAAAAGAAAGAATTTTTATTGTTTCTGAAAGACTATTATTGAATGACCATTTGAAGGCTGTTTCAGGGGGATCTGATTCAACTGCACATGTTATATTCGCCTCTTCGTGCCTTGCTACACCATACGTTGTTTTCTGGTCTTTCACACAAACAGGAGCAACTAAAAATCAAAATATATTTACTTCACAAGAAAATTATCGAGTTTGTACAACATTTATCAAATTATGCAGGAAATTTTCTTTAATTGATGTTACGAACCTTTTTTTTGTAACATCATAGTTTTTATCAATGATGGTCTATATCTTCAATAAAATACTTAGATTTAAATTTTTGGTACTAACTACCCATGTAGCATGGGATGTAAATTAAACGTAGAATTTTGGGAAATCAGTAAAGTCACAATGTTTTATACGTAAATTTTACGTAATATTGACGGAAAGATATTATCATTGAGGTATTTGGTAAAAAAGTTTTGGTATAGTTCACATAATATTAACGGAATGGATTTTACCAATTACCCTTTTGTAAGATTGCTTTCGTATATTTTACGATGAAAGATTATTTACTATTTGGATTTATTAAAAATGATTCTGCGTATTTTAGGTATTATTGACAAAGCAAATTTACCTTTTAAATTTTGGTTCGAATTTATTTCCGCAGATTTTTTAATTTTTGAATAACCACATTTTCTTCAATTTGACGTTTCAATTTACATACATTTTTATGTGCTGTTGACGTAAATAATATGTAAAACTAACATACTCATTCTTACCTAGTGAAAAGTGGTTGGTAAAATGTTCGTAAAAGAAACAAAACTGTTTACGTAAAATTTACGTTTTCTGGCTAACCATTTTTTAATATAATTCGACGTTTCAGTTTTACGTAAATTTTACGTATGCTTCATATAATTTAAAGGCGAAATATACGCACTTTTGACTTAAAATTGATGGCTCTCTACTACATGGGTAGTAGTATAGTACTAGCTTCCCATCCTGTTTATTTTATTTTGTGCAAAAAACCTTTCAACAATGCGTCATAATTTATGTGTAATATTCAAAGATCAGCCCCGTCCCGCCCCCTAGCGGGGGCATCCGGGGTGAAAATTTATTGATCAACACAAGGATACAAAACAATTTCCAGTTTGAAAACAAAAGAAGATGAGAATTTACAATGATGAACATGAATAATAAAACAAAATAAATGAATAATAAATAAATAATAAATAAATATAATAATATTTAATGCTTATCCTAAATTTTAGTTGACATCCTATAATTTTAGTTGACAATGACTTGTATGCCTTAGCATTCAGTGTATATATAACATTGAAATATTTTAAATCTGAGAATTTAAAATTAAAGTGGAGCAAAATATATTTAAATATGCTCCTTTCGTAAAAAAATGCTAAAGTAAATATTTCGAGTTTCCATTATTATATAAGAGTAATAACGTTTTATTACATTAATTTATGAACACAAACGTAAGCATTCAAAATATTTGAATAAAAATAAACAGATTAAAATTTACCACCTCAGTAGGAAGCCATTTCATTTATTTGGAAATCAATACCTACTATTTACATTTTATCGACTACAATTTCATTGAATAATGGAGGCTGTAATCAATGATGAGTACATTCATTTAGCCATTCACCATACTTCGATGAAAGCACTTCTCTTATACAAGACCCAAAACCACTAATTATAATCGTAGCTATAGAGAAAGGATGCAGCATCTAATTATAGTTTGGAGACATTTAACGGAGTCAAGTGACTCGTGACTGTTTCTATGCGTTGATGGAGTCCAACCATCTCGTACAAATATTGGACTTTCGACCTTTTCGAATGGTCTGATGCTTTAAAATCAAGAGGCATTTATTATGAAATGTCTATGAAGTTAAGCAATTCACGCGAAGTTCTCATTTATCACTATGAATAATGTTTTCAATAATCATGAAACAATATTATTTTTCATGAAAGTGATTAGGTACTTCATAGAATGATAAAAAAAGATGTCACTATCTTAAACTTCTGCCTTGACTATTTCTTTAAAAAAAGTACAGTCAGTTTTTAATGAAGCTGGGCTATTAAATTTTGAATTAATCCTTTCAAAATTTATTTTTCCAGAAGCACATTAAAAATCAGTTTTATTGATTCCGCTTAGCCAAGAGACATCAATTAAACAGAATTAATTAAGCCAAACCTTTTAGTCAGAAATGTTTATTTTGAAATTACAATTATTATGTCTAGCTTTTACAAATTAATTCCATTTCTCCATGGAAAACAAAAAAATGATTTAGTTCACCAGAATAGTTTAAATTAGAATCTCTGAGGAAGAACTGCAGGAAACACAGCTGCATACAACGATCAGAAGCGGGGTGAGAGGAGATTTCCGAAGTTATATAATCGTTTTACGATTCCATATCATTAAAACACAAATGTTATAGATCTTTGTTCTTTCATCACTGGTTTGGCAACATGACCCTTCGAGTAGTAAGCTCATAATATTAACTAAATAAAAATATGGAGTCTTGTTGAACCTATTAAACGTTGGATATCTGTGCCTAGTAAATGTCACCTTCATTTACTTTTTCCACAATAAGCTTAGGTATATTTGTAAGGAAACGACCAAAAAAAATAATCGAAATATGAAATTAGTATATCGCAGACAAAAAACATTAATGAGGAATTTCAACACGCGTTCTCCATAATTTTACAAATGTCTTAATTAGCTAAGGCAAAGCTTAACAAGTGGTTTGCATGTTTTCACACAATAATATATAATAACTAGATGATTAAAAAAATTACCCAAAATTGCTTGGACATTTTTCTTAAATTTTTTAACATCTTGGAGTTAGGAGTAATAAATACATTTGTCTTCTTACATCAGCCAATCTCTTGTCTCTTCCTCATAAAATTTAATGTTATTCATTAGAGGCGAAAAGCACTTATAATTTGATCGAGCTTTCATTTCACTGGTACGCTGTTACTAACACTTTTCACTTTTGTTCATATGATAGCCAATCGAGACACAAAATAAAACATGAGGTATTACATCAACGCATGCATTTCGTCTATTTTTTGTACTTCCGAGAATAGGAGGAGTTATATATTTATCTAGAATGAATTTAATTCATAACTCATTCATTTAATTTTAAAAAATTAATTAATTTATTTATCACTAAAAATGTATTTTCTTTAGAGTTTATTTAAATAAATATATGAAACTCTTCAAAAATTGCTGCTGTTGTTGTTGTTGCAGTTAGCCATAAGGGCAAGGGAACATGGAGGACATTTGACCCGACTGATTTAACATGCACTAGTCACCATTTACTTCACAGGGAGTCTTCTGCCTGATGGGTTTGAAATCCCGTTTTCACGAACATGAGTCCAGTGCCCTACCAACCAGGCTATCCCGGCATTCAAAAATTTCTAAAAAGTTAAAATAACAAAATAAACGTTGATACTTTAAGCCTTTTAACTCATAATAAAAATGAAGAAAGTGAAAATGAAAAAAAAAGAAAACGGTTTATATAAATAAAAATAAAAACACAGCAATAAAATCTAAAAAAAATAGTCAATCAGGAGCAATGGAAAATATTATCTATAGTCAGTTTCGAATAAAGCTGAATACAATACATTCTCAATACTTTATACTGCAGCATTGTTCTTTAAATTAATGTAACCAAATTACGAAATTTACAGATTCTCCGCCACATTTCATTTAATTTCTCAAAAAAGACAAATGATTAAAATATATAATAACTAGAAATATTTTTGAGAGATAAAATAAAAAAATAAAGCTTTATTTCATGATTAAACAATATGTGTCGAATTTCCTTCTAGCATACAGATTTTATTAATAATCTACAAAGCAATTGAATATAAATGTCATTAATATAACATTAAAAGAATATTAATGATGCAATTTAGGAATTAATATACCCTTAAAGCATCGCAGTTTATTTGTTTTTAGTTGCAAAAGAAGCTCTAAACAGAAAAAAACATTTAAACAATTTGAAAAACAACTTGTGAAGCAAAGAACTATGCTATCAGAATTTAACAACCAAATTTGCCTGAAAGAAACATTACTTGTTGATATCATATGTGCACACCATTAGAATTTACTAATTAGCTACATGAATAATTTCCAATAGGTATTTTTCAAAAATTCTCCCTAAGATACGCGTTCCTTCAAAATATTCTTATTTTACTAAAATTATTTTAAATACAAAACATATTTCTCAGGCTGTTTCTNATGCACACCATTAGAATTTACTAATTAGCTACATGAATCATTTCCAATAGGTATTTTTCAAAAATTCTCCCTAAGATACGCGTTCCTTCAAAATATTCTTATTTTACTAAAATTATTTTTAATACTAAACATATTTCTCAGGCTGTTTCTTTGTAAAAGTGAAATGGCATTTTTTATCGATGAGAAAAAGAAACCCATCAAAAGAAAAGGGGGAAAGAAAGAAATATTTCTTCCACTTTCTGAACACAATAGAATTATCACTTTTACTGGAGCTGAACTCTTGAATTGTTTGATGCCTCCCAGCAGGGCTACTTCCGACGAGGCCCATGGGGGCCCTCACTGATGGCTAACCAAAGAGAGAAACAGTTTTAGACAGATATTATTCTTATCCTTTTCTCCAGAACTTTCTTGCCGCTGGAATTGCGCGACAAAAAGTAATGCTTAAAACATAACACAAAAAGTGAAAGGCGCAAAGTTAAGTCATTTGTCAACTTTTTTACTGAATTATATATATATATTTATATATCTATCTATCTATCTATATATATATATATCTATATCTNAAGTCTGTCTGGATGTTGCAATCGAAATAAACGTCACTTTGAACAACTTTGACCTTTCCATTATTCCATTTTCATCTGATCCTTTAGAAAGAAAAATTCTAAAGGACCCCTTATTTTTTTTTTACTTTTAAAGTCACACTTGTGAAAAATACAATACAAATTTATCTACATAGTTTAAATTAATGCATAATATGTTCAATTAGAATCTTGGAATGCGTAGAATTTTGAAAATTTGAAATCAATTTTTTTTCAACAAAAAAAAAGGTTTGGAGAATTTGTTTTGGGTGGCAAAGTTATACTCGAGGATTTTAACTGTATTATATTGTATATGTTACGATAATAAGTTTTAAATAAATTTAAAAAAAAATCCGAATAAGTTTTGAAATAAAAATCGTTATTTCTTGCAGTGTCTAAATAATTTCAAAATTTTAATGGACTTGAATAATGATCCTAATTTATCCATACAAAGAAAAAATCCTTAATTATTTCAAATAAACTATTCACTTATCTGCAGTCTAAAATATTTAAATAGATAATGAATCAGTCTGCGTAGTATTGAAAAAAGTATATATATATATATATTTTTTTTTTTTTTGGGAGGGGGTATATGGAGAACTTCATAACGCTTCATTTTACAACTTTCATTCTTAGAAATTTTATTGTACGTTTAATGACAATTATTTAACAGAAAAAAAATTTTAATATTTAAAAAATAATTTTGAAAGTCACAAGCTTAAATTTAAAAAAAAAAATAGCTTCTTTTTTAAAGGAAAAATTTAAATCCTTTAAGTTGAACTAACGTAGCACGTAACCAATTCAAAAAATCGCACTATCTGAATCAATTTAAGGTTAGTTGATTCAGAATTTCACGATTACATGATTCAACACGCTTAGTGGTAACATTGTCAAAGGATAAATGGAACAAAATTTGAAAACAAATAATTCCATCTGTCATCAAATACTATGAATCAAACACAATATAAAACATTTTTATAACAATTAGGTTAACTATCATTTTTCTCCAACCTACTCAGCCAAAGTACGCGAATGGAATGAAATGTACATTTTCTTTACTTTTACGGTTGAAGAATGACCACTTAATTCACCTGACTTGAATCCATTGAATATTCTTGGAGAGAAGGATTTGTGCTAAAACTGATTTCAGTCCTGAAATTTTCATTGGTAAGAAGTAGGACAAAATATCAATAGTTCAGTTGCCTCTCAAAGTGGAAAATTTTGTAGGTAGAATGTTTGAATGTTATATTTTGAATGTTATATGCAATGATGCTTTCCAGTTTAGTTGAAAAATAAGTAAATATATATGGAAAATATTAAAATGATAGTGTATTTGATGTGAAATTATTTCTTGTTGCTGTGTGAAAAAGCTCGTTTCATTATTATTTTATTAATTTTTCTCGATAATACTATTTTAATAATTTTGTTTTGAATGTTCTTCAAATAATTCGAACACTGAATATAAAAATGCAGTTTAACTCAATTTACACACAATTTAAGAATTGAATTATTCATTTGTACCATCTCTTTCGAAATTTGAAGATATTCACTTACATTTTTCCATTAGTCATTGTATTATAAGTAGTAAAATTATTAAGCATCTGTATCAAAAATATTTCTGGACATACAGTACATATGCGTCAACAACATTTTGAGGATTTCGTTTAGAACTTTTTTTTTTAATATTTTGAAATGAAATTTTATAAACAAAAAATCCTAATGCGAAATCTAAAATGTAATAAAACAGTGCAACAACGCACAATGGATGCGTACATTTATTTCTTTACATATAAAGACGAATATGGAGCAACTGTTTTTACCCATATTTCGCAAAAAAATAACGACTGAATCTTCACCAGTTGCTCTTTTAGGATTATTTAGTTTTAAAAAATTAATAACGTAACAAATTTGTGCTTTCTGAGTGTTCTTACACAATTAAGAAGAGCCGTACAGTGAAAAACCTTATTTTTTTCATTCGCAAATTTTTTTTTCTTCTCAGAATCAGCTTTTATGAACAATAAATGTTCTTCCCTTGGGTTCCTCACATACCATCTTCGTTCGTATTAGAAGCCAAGATTGTATTCCGTTTTCTAACACTGTATTATGAATTAAAGCATCCCCGTAAAAGCCCGCTCAGGGCTGTGAGTTCATGGAGGTTTAGATACCACAATTTCTTGACCAATGGTCTAATCGTGGCTATGTAGTCAGCATCGATACTGTATTATAAGCAAGGAAACTATTTTGCTTCTGTGTTCAGCTTATTTCCTACCGTTCAGTATGTAAACGTGTTGCAATAACTGCATGATAATTTAGTTTAATTGAGCTATTTTAATTATCTTTTAATCAATAATTATCTCAACAAAAATTCTAACACTGTAAAATCTGAAAATATAATGAAACCGTGCAACAACTTACACTGAACGCGCAAATTGATTTCTTCACTGATACCTTCTCCCTCCAAATTCGAAGCCATGCATTTATATCTTCCCCTTTGACTTCTTTTCACGTTCTGCAGGAGAAGTGTGTAATTCCTAAGAATCACTCCTTGGGAAGGATTGTGAAGGAGGGGCTTTGATTTAAATCTCCATCTGATATCTGTGGCAGGAGGATTTGCTTGGATGTTGCAATCGAAATAAACGTCACTTCCCTCCCGGATATTCTCATGTTGCTGACTTGCACCAAAAGATACCGACAGTATCGGAGCATCTGCAAAGAAATATAGGGAATCAGTTTCGATACTTTATCTTCAGGGATATCGTATCTCTTACTAACCTATCGATCTTCTAAATGTTCGCTCTTTTTCTTTAAAACGTTGGCATCGGCTGCAACCTTTCTAAAGTTTACTCTCTTTTAAAAGATATGTCATTGTAACTCTTAATAGTTCGCTTCGGTCTTAGAATAGTGGAATAAAATTTTAACAAATATTTTCATCGCTGATGCCTGATATACATGACAATTGATGTTCTTTGTTAAAATCAAAAATAACTGTAAAATGTTATCTGAAACAATTGCATGACAATGTAATATAAATTAACTCGGTTAAAAAATGCACGAAGTAAAATTAACATTAAGTTATTCAAACTTAAGGTGGATCTTCTGATCAAACTATGGAGACCATATTTTCTAGATTTCAGCTTCAATGTCAAAATCCGAATCAGATTAAAGGTCAGAAATCCGAATCCGTTGAAAAAAAAGTATCTTTGTTCAGGGAACTGAAATTTTTGCGTCTGATTTAGTAACTTAAAATATTGTCTGCACTGAGTAATTAGCATGCATACGGTCACTATCTCGAGCCATTAAGAATGAGTCCTAGAACGTGAAGATCCGATCATTAGATCAAAAATTATTCAGGGTGATTCGTTTTTTTGGTGCACTGTACAATGCATTATTACTTAGAAAAGGAAACAAGGGTACATTAAAATAAATAAACGCTCAGATGTCAACGTTATTTCGATGCTAGTTATTCAATTAATATCTGTCAGTAATAATTTTAATTGTTTGATGCAACGCTGAAATGAAGGAAACACTAGTGTACCAAGTCATTTATCTAAAAGAAACTGATAAAAGTACTGTGCCATTATTATGAAATACGCTTATTTTCCTTCAATAATTACATTTCAAAAAACACTCTTTAAATAAGGACGGAGGAAAGATGCATTTCTTCTTTAAAAATAAAGCAATAGTTCATTAAAATTGCTGAAAGTCTACAGTTCTAATGTATTTTGATGCTAATTATTCAACAGCCTGATTTTAATCCTACTTTTCCTGATTTTCATTTACATTTTAAGAAGCTTTGAAAACAAACCTGTGAAAATTTTATTTGCATTAAACATTGTAAGTGGCAGAAATTATGAGTCGTTAAATATATTAGTTTGACTTGACTTTAATGATAAGAAAGGCAAATTATGTTTAGTTTTTAAAACATTTAATGAGCTATATGCTTTATTAATGATGAAAGTGAAAGAATATTTTAAATCAAACAATCAACAATAGCAGTCAGAATAATTCTTGAACTAATCCTTCTGTAAAGATTTATTAAATTATTAATGATTGCATAAATAATTTAGCTTTATCCATGTTTATTAAGACTTAATATAAGTCTTCATAATAAGAAGAACTTAGTTTAATACTTTTGTATTCTTAAATTCTTAATGATAATGTTAGAATAATTATGCTGTTATTCTTGTTTTTAAAGTAATGTTTTTAGTGTACAGAGCAGACACATAAAATACTCTGAGATTTAAAAAAAAAAATGTTTAACGAATTACTGTTTTGAAAAAAGATAAATAACTGAATCTGCATGATTCATTCAGATATGTAGAAAATAAAAGAAATTTTATACTGGTATGCTTATTTGATACTTGTTTTTGAAATGTCTGTATAAACTTACATAGTAGATTTCTAAAATGTTCTGAAATTGGAATAAAAAGGAATGTTTTACAAATTATTGTTTTAAGAAGAGTTAAATAAATAGTTTTGAATGAGTAATTTAAAAAGGAATCTTGACTCATTGTTATGCAGTTATGAGCATTACTTAGAACTTTTACTTAAAATATTATTTCTATAAGGTTTTCTCTTTGTTTTGAAAGTCAAGCTCTACTACTATGGAATAAAAATTTTATCATGATTCTGAACCCGTTTTCATCGTCTACAATTTATTTTATTTTCAGTATATATAATAAAGTCTGTCTTTGTAAATTATCATTTTCCTGTCCTTTAATGAAATGTATAGTCTAAGAGCCTTATAGTCTAACCTTATAGTTTTATAGTCTAACCTTAGAGATTATAGTCTAAGCTTATTACTGATTAGTTTTGATTTCTGCCATAATCAGCGGAATCTTTCTACCTCTATTAGACAACTATATCCTATTCCATATATTTAATATCACGGATTAAATTGAGATTTTTACTATACATTTTTAAATATTCTATAAATTTTAGTATTTATTTTCCTTTCCTTTCCATTTTCGTTGTTGTGGTGTCCGTGTAGCACAAATTTTATTTAATTTTACCCAAAAAGGGTCAGCCACTATTCTGACATGTTTTACTCCATATTGATGAGTTATTTTTTTTCTCCTGTGCATGTTTCAACGCTACAATGTTGGATATTAAAAGCCGTTAAGGTCCAATATTCCAATTTAAAATTTTTTTTTGATGTAACTGAGGGATGTGTGAAGGTAAAATACGTTTAAGTTACGACACCAACCATTAACAACGTGGAATAGAATTCGTTTTCATTTTGATACAAAACTATTTAATAAATATACTTACAGTATCATTTAGAGTCCACTAGTCCTCTAAATGTATACTGTGTGTCAGCAACTATTCTGGCATGTTTGATTCTATATTGATGAGTTAATTTTTTCTCCTGTACATGTTTCAACGCTACAATTTTGGATATTAAAACCCATTAGGGTTCAATATTCCAATTAAAAAAATGCCTGATGTTACTGAGTGATGTGTGAAAGTAAAATGAGTTTAAGTTATGACACCAACCATTAACAACGTGGAATAGAATTCATTTTCATTTTGAAACAAAACTATGTAATAAATATACTTACAGTATACATTTAGAGTCCACTGGTCCTCTAAGGCACTTTGTGGATTTTCCGGATTTTCCGCTCTGCATGTTAATATTTTTTCATTGTCGTCACTGGTGGGCGTAAAAAATAGTTTACTTCGTGTTTCATCTCCTTCAACCTCATCCGTTGCATATCTCTTCAAATCTTTGCCGTCTATCCACCAAGAAATTTGTGCTGCGGGTCTGGAACCTTTGCTGACACACATTATTTCCACTCTTTCATTCGCTGAAATCGGACTTTGAGGTGCATTAATTCGGACGTCTGTTGGATTTACTGAAAGTAATAATGATAAATATGATAAAAGCTGGACGACAAGAAGCCTGAGAAAATATAATAATTTGAGTTAAGTGAGATAAATATAATGATTATTCCCTGCACTATGTGGTGCTTGTAAACTTTAATGTTCGTATTTGACGAAAAAGAAAAAAAAATTATTTTTAAAGATGTACTGATACAACGGGAAAATATGAAAAGAAAAATTGAAATGTTAGCTGTCAGTGTAATAAACTTTCATTAACCATATACTTCGTAGATGAGAAAAAGTAAGAAATAGGATATTCTTTATTTCTTTGAGCATATATGCTTGTATTTCGTAAAAAAGGAAAAAAATAAAATTATATATATATTACTTCGACTCGGAAGACATTTCTCTACTGAATCAGTTACCTATCTATAATGGAGAATTTTATATCTTATACTTTTTTCTACAGTTTTCATTGTTTTTTAGCATTGTGTATTATATATATATA
>NC_092209.1:68028051-68066020 GCF_043381705.1 Parasteatoda tepidariorum
TATATGGATAAAAAAAATTCATCTTTAATGTAGATTTAAGATACTTTTGGATGATTTAAAAGAGTGAAGCCATGAAACTTACAGCTTATGTCCAATTTCACTAAATTCGTGATGGGAGCTGTTAAATTTGTATTTGAAGCCTGGCAGGTATATTCTGTGAGCAAATCTTCTCTTTTGAGTGATTCGATGATCATTTCGTTTCTAACAAGCTCCTTTGTTTCATCAGCTTCGTACGATTGATCAATCAAATCTGATTTGGAACGCCACCAGGTCACAGAAGGTAGTGGGTGACCTGAAACAAAAGGTAAACTAACAATACATAAAATTAAAAAAAAGACTACAAAAGAATCTTAGTTCAGTTTTTATCTGAAAACATAGGCCATCTAAGTAGGAAATATAGAAAAAAAACCATCTAAATACCCCTAAATATAATTATCTAAATACCCATATATGTCCTAACTGTTGTTTTTTTATGAAGGGTATAATGTTATATTTAAAAAGTAATTTTACAAATTATTTGTGTTTGCATATCAATAGAAAAGTGTCTTTGCATAGATTTAATATTTAATTTAAAAAGTTCCTCAAATAGACATAATGAAGTTTAAATTAATTTAAATAATTATTTTAATTATAAAACATACTGTGTCCATTTTCAACAGAAGAATTTTTTTTTTTACCTGATTCTTCTTTGCTGATTTTAAATTCATTGAGATCTCTCAAATTTTTTCAAGAATTATAAAGAAAGATTCTTTTCCATTTTTTACTTTCTTAATCCTTATGCAGAATTTTTAAATAGAAATTAAAAGGAAAAATTTGTTATAAAAATATTTCCCAAATGATTTAAATACTTCTTTTTTCTCATCCAACTTAAATATTTTTTTTTCTAAATAAAATTAAAATCTAAAAATTTCTAACTTATTCTCATAACTGTGAGTAAAAATTTATTGCTTTTAAAAATAATATTTTAAAAACTCAATCTAAATATTTACTTATTAGTGTCGTATATTTACTTAATATTTACTTAAATATTTACTTATTACTGTCTTATAATTTTAGATAATTATTATCCGTATTTTTGAAATGTTCTCAGGAATATTAAAGAAAATATCCCTTTGCCTTTTTAATGGTTAAATATTTCGAATCATGGAAGTTGAATTTTATTCAAATTGTCAAACAATTTGAAATCTATCAAATATTTTGTAAATTGTCTTCATTGTTATTTTCTTTTTCCTCAAAACATTCTATCTTCTTAATAGTATTTTCAGAATTTATTTCCTTTTCTAAATATGAAGTTTAGCCACTAAAAATGGGATTTTCTCGTTTAAAACTTTCAAAAGTTCGAAATTGTGAATTTCCTGTCAGTTGCGTGGGAGATTTTAACCAATGTAGCACACGTCATTTTGCATTTCTTAAATTTATTTTTTTTCTTTTGACTCACATATCTACTGAAGCATTGAAATGCAATCCGTCGAGCATTTCTCCATCACATCAAAACTCTTATTTCCTTTTGCGGAGAATTTGAAAGCTGTAGTTGTCATCGCATATTTTCCCGTCTATTCTCAAGTTTCTGCACTAAGGTCTTTTTGATATATCCTATTTTCGAAGAGCGTATTTTCTCTTTTTTTAACAAAAGATCAACCCTCCTGATGTATGAAGGTAACATTTGACAAGATTTCCTGCAGAATGACAGAAAGATTTCGGAAGCATTTTCAAATACTTTAACGATGTATATTTTGGTATAGGAAGGAAAACATGTATTTATTTGATAAATCCGTGCTTACGGTTTTATGAATGACAAATAAAACTTGATATTCTTAAAAGAAATAACTAAACAAATGCAATTTTAGAGATGTAATCTTGAATTAAATTTAACTTTTATTACCATCTGAATGAAGATAAGAAATCATTTTTAATCAAAAATGTCTTCTATATCATTTTTATAGTATGGCACTTTAAGAATAACGCTTTTATATAATTGAAAATATAATAAACAAACTATGTAAATTGGAAAAAAAAGTCTTGAATGTAAGAAGTACCAAAATTGCTTCATGAAACAAAATATCATTTCCGATAATGTTTGATCAATTAACTGAAAGTTTATTCTCAATGATTCAAAGATCAGAGTTTAAATATGCTAAATAATTGGTGCTGCATGGTAATTAAGTTTTGAAATTAGGCAAAAAAAACTGCTTATTCAGAATATTTTTTTTAAAATTTTAACGAATTTTGGATCCTTAAATTTTGAAAAGCAGCCGTAATCTAGATAATATATTACCATTAGCTTAGTGAGGATAGCTGTAAAGTCTGGATCTTTTACTCTTAAAAAATTTATCTAGTAGTAAGTGAATTAAAATGTATTGGGCTGCAATCATAAAACTAGTTATTCTAAGTATAATCACACTCAGCAAATACTTTTTAACAATTATTTGTAGTCTTTATTATTTAAAGCAATTATTTAATTCGACGTTTTCGATTAGCAAGTTATACAAGATTTTACTCTCTGATAAATTCGGGGGTTTTATTATTATTACTGGAGGACAAGTTGATTTGCATGGTTACACTTTTAGACAAAATCGATAATCATGAAACTTTCTTCGTTTTAACTGAAATAGTTTCCTGGTATTAGGCTCAAGTGACAAAATAACAGTCACTTCTTTAAGGAAATGAACTTCGTCAAAATTAAAGAAACATTTCGTCATCTTATTTAAAAAAAAAAAAAAAAAAANAAAAAAAAAAAAAAAAAAAATGAAAAAATGCTGAACGGTCTAACGTACTTAATTCTCAAACAATCACTTTACAGTTGGCACCATATAGGTGAATTAATTGCACCCTAACAACACAATAAGGACAAATAGAAAAAAAGAGATGAATTTCACCCATGCCAGGAGCGGGATTCGAAACCGAGACCTTCCGGGTGTATGGCCAACTCCTTAACTACCATATAATGAGTCGACTTTTTTCGATCGTGTAGTCTTGATTTTAGTTAATAATGAGCCTCATTAACTGAAATAATCGCATGCCTCATGAGATTTCAGTCGGGGAAACATTTTTGTCCTATATTTGAGAGGTACCGTTTCTTCACAAACCACACGATTTGGCGACGAAATGATTCTCAAAATTGACGAAATACTGCTCAAAAATTGCTGAATCTTCACAAGTGAGAGTTTTATATATTTTCATTAGAACAACTTTCTTCAGTGAACAAACGTATTCATGTTTGCATCATACCGAAGCAAAATTAGTAGAGTTGATTGAATTAAGTGACGAGCTCCCTCCTTCAAGTAAAGTTCACAAAGCGTAAAAAAGTACTCTGGAAAAATAAATTCATGATGAGCAGCTGTAATTGGTTACTAAAAATTTAATAAGAAACAATTTCTATTTTAAATGCTGTTTAAAATTACAAAATCATGCTGTTAAATATTTCTCAAAAATTATGTTTTTGATGTTTAAATGAAATATAATTTTATTATTAGTAATGTTTTCTTTTAAATTTGCTATTCAGAACTTATTTTTAAACAAAGTTTTGATGAAATAGTGCTAAAATAAAAGTTTAATAAAAAAATGACTAGAATTTTGATTTATTTGAATTCATAGAAAACTTTAAACTACTTCATGGCCTCAACTGAACTTATCATTTTGTCGAATCAAAATAAGTTAATTTTATTATTAGTTGGATTTCATACAACTTCTGATCGAAGCAGCCAGTACATACAGCCCCACGTCTGGAAGAAAAGAAAAAAAAAGTACATACAGCTTGAAAACTCAATATGTGGATGTACACTGTCTTAAATAGTTGTTGCAGCATTAGATAATAAGCACAAAGTACAAAACATGCTATGAAAAAAATCTTACTCTGCATTATTAACTTTGGACAATTCTCCAGCATATGGAGCGGCTGCCCTACACTACTTGGCCTAATTTCCATGATTCATTGTGACGTCAAAAAAAATGACGTCAAACCCTGAACTGAAGATAATTTTACAAGCATAACGTTAATTTACAGTAAGCATCTAATTTTCTAAATTTATCTAAATTTCTAATGTTTCGAAATTTAAAATGTTATATTTTATTGAAAATTAATTTTTCTCTATATTACGAAGAGAGTTTTACAATTTACCATTTGACTTTTTAAAGTTTTATAGTCTTATCAAAGCTATTAAAAAGCTAAAATTTTCATTTTAGTTTAAAATAAAAAATCAAATAAAAATTGTTAATCTGATATTGAATTGATGAAGGAGCGTCATATATTAAATCGAAGTCCGCAAAATTTATAACGTAAGAATTATTTATACTTTTTCGTTCTGAACGGAATAACAAAAAAAAGATAAATTCTTTATTAATTTTATCGTTATATTTCGATTTTAAATCACACCAAATTTTTAAAGTTAAATGAGGGATAAAAAAGAGAAAGACGTTATTCATTAATAGTTTTACTCAGTGTTTCAGAGGCAATTTAATTAAGCGTAAAAAATAGAAGGAAAAAAAGGAAGAAAAAAAAATGCGAAAAAAAAGGCCGAAGGACAAATTCTTAAGTCTTCTTTGTATGAAGAGGGGAAGTGAAAATTGGCTTTAACTTACAAAATATTTCTTTCTTTTCAATTTAAATTTAAATTCAAAATATTATTAAATATGTATAATGTGAGTTGCTTCAAAGAATAAATTAGATATATTAAAAACAACCTGCATGAATTTTATGATAAATAATTTTTTATATACTTCCAAGCGAAACAAATGTGAGATATATGAAAGCTTTTTATCATTAAACTGCCACACTAAAATTCTAAATTGCATCTTTTATGCTAAAGTCATCATTTACTTTAACACTTTTATACAAAGAAATTCTTTCCATTTGCCCCCTGACCTTATAAATCTTCAGAACAAAAGGACTCTTTCGTATTCTTAAATTCTTATCAAATCGCCTCGGAACAGACTCAGCAAAGCAATGTGCGATTACTCAGTACTACGATCATCGCTAACTTGCCAAATAAATTAATCTCTAAGGGGCGAGTGTTTCTATTGATTCTTGAGAAGGCACAGCTTGAGAGGCTTAAGACTAATTTATGCTCAGCCATTTGCTATGGAAACCAGCGAGCCGGGATGTTTAACATGATTAGTTATGTCTGTTGCCACTTGGTATGTATTCATATGAAAAGATATTAATATCTGAAGTCAGGCTGTCCCTTGTTACCCTGAAGGGAAAATAGTAAGGGGGACTTAGAAATTTCATTATAGAATTTCTGGTTTAAACACAGGAAAAAGATTTAAAAGACGCGGAATTTCAAGCAAAACAAGGCTGAATTTCAAATATTAGTTAACCCTATAAATCGATCACCATTAAACCACTGAATGAATTTTTAAATATTTAAGAATTATTTCGAGCTTGATCAATTCCGACTTAACAATTTTAAAAAGTAAAAAGAAAAATGATTTCTCATAAATAGTATGCTCGAAACAAATACCTAACATGTACACAAACAATTGTGAAGAATACAAAAATGAGTTATTGATATCATCAGGATGACGAACTAGAGAACCTCTAGTTCGCTCTTGTCCTCGCTCTTGTCGTCTTTTCCAAATTGAAACATTTGTTAAATTTATATCGATATTATATATATATATNCTATATATATATATATGGTCCAATAAAGTTTTGTATGCGAAAAATTCATCTATATTTAAGGAGCTGTAAAGTATTTAAATGAATTAGCTTAATTATTGAGCTTATAGATATACTCAATAGGGAGTTACAAAGTAGACAATGAATTAAAAAATTTTAAAAGGTAAAAATGAGCAGGTCTCAAAAACTCTTCTTTCAAGAACTACATACAAATATACAAAGAACGAGTAAATAAGATTGCGTTCATAATCCGGTTGAAAAGAGAAAAATTAAATCGAATTTTGAAAAAAATTCCTCATTGTCATTAATATGGTGAAAAAAATTCGGTTACAGACGACGCAAAAGTTAACTAATGTTACCCGTTTTGGACAAATTACAAGGAACCATCTAATGAATGCAAAAATAAAAAAATAAACAAAAGTTTCAGTTAAAAAAAATCAGCTGACTTTATTCTCAAATGAAAGAAATAAAAAACATTTTTACAAAAGGAGAAAAAAAAGAACATGAAATATCATTTTTATATCACTCTCAAACGTAACAAATAACTGTCATTTGTTTTAAATCTGATATCTGAAAAACGACGCTATTTATTTAACAGAATAACAGTTTACAAACCATTGAAAATCTTCAAATTATATTTAATTCTATGTTACTTATACTAAGCAAACATAAAGAAATCATACAGTTTTCGTCAAATTTTCCGCCCAGTTAAAGAAAAAATTCTATACGTACGAAGTTTTACAAGATTTCGAATGCGGAATGAAACTTTTATATTTTTAATTACACCACTTTTGCTCTCAATGAGTCATTTTCTACGGAGTCCGTTTCACCTTTAAGAAGTAATCTAGGTTTTATATCAATCATTCAACGACACATCAGAATAATTCCATTAGAATTATCTTACCTCCGTGAGCTACACATATGAGTGTGAGTGATGATCCTTCTTTATATGGACCTATCGTTTCAGATAAGGTTTTATTATCCTTATCTTTTATCACTAAACTATTTGTAGGCACTGGAAAAAAGAAAATAGTTTCATTCTTGTTAAAAATATTTCAAGTATCTACATAATATTTAGAATGCATTGTTAAATAAAGAAGTATTTGCTGTAGAATACATTAAAGATGCTTAGAATGTATTATAAATATAAAAAAAAATTGTTTTAGTATTGTATTCCCTTTATGTACTACGAAATATTGTTTAACAGTATTAAAACTACAATGTAATGGTAATGAATAAATTTATTCTATTTTTAATTGTGAATAATTCAGTATTCATCTTCTAAATGTATTTTGAGTGTTTCATTTTCGATCCTGATTTTTTAGTTTAAAAATTCTGTAGGTACTTTTCTTGTGGATACTAAAATGCTAGTCGTTGATCCACACCTTATATTTAACATAAAATTTAAAAGTACGTAAGTAAAAATAAAAATAAAATTATTATTTGGATTTATACTTTTCCTTCATAAATGAATTTAATTAAAATTCAATACCTGCTCCATGAAATTTAAAAAAATCTTTCAATTTGTAAATCCCAGTCCCAGAAAATCTTTTTTTTTATTTTTTAAATATATAATACAGTGGTTACTACACTTGAATTAAAACATTGTTTCGATGATTTTGACATAAATTAAAAGATAATGAAAATGGAAAATAACTTTCAAAATATCATATTATATTAAATATCATTTAACCTGTTTCATATTATTTTAGATTTTATATTCCAGCAAAGAATGTTTTAAAAAAAAAATCAGTTTTCGCTTATTTCTTACCAATAACATTGAGCTTTACCAACCAACTGAGAGTTCTTCCCCTCTTGAAGTCTACTCTGCACCTATAATCACCCGCATCGTCTTCTCTAACTTTTTCTAGAGTAAGTGATGCTAGACTAGGTCTTTGATTGCTCACATTAAAACGTGCTCTAGTACCAAGGACCTAGAAAAAAAAATATAAAAAGAAGTTTATATCAAAAGTATGTATGTTTAATGGATCCTGTGCATGATCAAAATTGTTGCGTGCAAAGATGTATTTGCTCGTTAATGTTATTTATGAATAATAGTAATTATTCTTTATAAGTAATAATGAATAAAGTATTAATTAAACCGTATGCGTACAAATGAGTAATTTTATGTCGATGCTATTAATGAATAATACTAGTTATTTATTACTACTTGCAGGTGTAGTTAATCATTACTATTCTTATTTTAAAGTATACCATACGATAGAAATCTAGCTAGATTAATGATATAGAGCAGTTTTAGTTTTCACACAGTTAGAATTTCATACTAGTGGAATTTTCATTCTAAAATTACACTAAATTAACCGGCTGTAGTCTATACACCCAATTCAACGTAAAGTTTACTGTAAAGCAAATTTTTTTTACGCTTACGGTTTTGAAACCATTTACAACTAGTATGGTTAAAAAAATTATGCATACAAAAATATATTGCTTTTTTAACAATTTGCATTTAGCATGGTTTCAATAAAACCGTAAAAAAGAAATTTAACTGGAGCTAGGTTTTCGTTAGATATTGGGCATTGGAGTTAGGTTGTGACTGAGTTTCGTGTTATCAAATAAATCATTGCTTAATTTGTTCATCTGGTTGTTTCACGCATCGTAAGAGTTAGAAAATATAAGATTTTTTGTGTTAAGCAGCTTTATGCTTCCATCATCTGTGCGTGAATAAGAGTATAGTATTCTAATAGTCCAGGGTCACACATTGGGGACTACAGGGGTCTGGAAACTCTTCAGGTATGGAAGGGAATGGGGGGAAAATATGGTGCCAACGCTTGAAGCTCGATCCCCCGTGCTGTCGGTAATCAGATTGATAGCACTCTCGGCTCTGATATGCAATAAGTGGCTTCACCTAAGTAGCTACAAGGAACTAAGTGAATACACTAGGTGGGCCTAATTGGTGCGATAAAATTCTGGTTTTTCAAACGTATTAGATGGAAGAAGTTAATGAGCGGTTTTTCTCACAGTTAACAGTTTGAATACTTTCGCATTTATAGTTATTGCTATGTTTTCGTTAAATGTGGTGAAATAGCAATTGAATAAATTGTTACTTAACCATTTGTCTCAATAAATTCCCAACAGTATACATGTTTATGTACTGATTCTAACTTTCACTCTTTCCAGTGAATTGCATATGTTTCAGTGTATCATTCATATACTAAATATATATTTGAAAGATGATGTAAAGATATATATATATAGATAAATATGACTGCTTACTTTACTGGAGAAATGTTTTGCGTCTCCTGGTGCAGTGACACTTCTGACATCTACTGTATATATAGGATTTGGTAAATCAAGCCTATACCACAGTACTAAGGAAAATGAATCATCCGGAGAAGGTGGGGTGAGATTGCATGGGAGAGACACAGTGGAACCAATAACGGCATGTATTTCAGGATTTTCTAGAAGGAAAAGAATTATATTTGTGGAACATGCAGAAAAGTGTTCATAATCTATGCATTTAATTTTATACTTGACCCTGCCAGAGGATTATTTTTTTTTCCTTTTTTTCCGTTTTGTTGTTGTTGTTATACTTAATGCATGTATATTTGGCCTTTTGCAATTCGATATTGATCTTATATAGGATTAGAAAGTTATATTAGTTCTAAATTCTGCATAAAATTCTTTCACTATATTGGTCATACTGCACAAACTGTGCTTCATAAACATATTTTATAGAGTTGGAGTATTTTGTTGTTGTAGTTCATTTACGTCGCACTAGAGCTGCACAACGGCCTATTGGCGACGGTCTCGGAAGCGTCTCTGAGGATGATCCGAAGACATGCCATTACAATTTTGATCCTCTGCAGAGGGGATGGCACCCCCGCTTCGGTAGCCCAACGACCTGCACGCGAAGTCGAGCACTTTACGGTAGCACAGTTTAACGAAGATCAATACCGCACACCCTCGGTCCTTACGCACAGTGATCCAAGTGGGTCACCCACCCGCACACTGACTGCAGCCAGTGATGCTTGACTTCGGTGATCTGCTGGGAACCGTGTCTTAACGATCAGTCCACTGCGGGACGGAGTATTTTGTATAAATATTAAAATTTGTGTGTCAGTCTTCGCATTTTACATAATTTCCTGAGACACACTGCTTATTACATAACAGTTATCAAGTCTTTATCCTCCTGCGGATTACGAAGATTACTTAAATCGTCTTAAAAAGCAACCAATATTCATTTTTAAAGTAGATTTTGTATGAGTTATTATATTCAAACTTTTAAATAAGCTCAATACACAAAAATACTTTAATGTCAACATTGAAATGGAGGTCTCATTTTCACAAAATATGCTCTTTCGTGAAATCTGTAAACATGAATTTTTATTATTTAGCCCCAAGTTTTTCAACTACAATTTTTTAAATACGTCTTGTACTTAATTCTAACGATTCTTTTCAATCATTAGGCTTAATTCTGTATTTACTATTAGTTTTAAACGACTTTCATTTTCGAGATATGGTGCTTTGTGTTTCGGTAGGGTGAAATAATAAAAAAAGTAAAAATGGTGATGTGACCAGCTTTCAAGACTTGTATAGATGGATTAAAAGCGAGGTAAGCCTGATCGGTGATCACCAAAGTGAGGATCGATCCCTATAGTTATTCTTGCACGATATCTCAATGATTTTAGCCACCACAACACCTATAATGTAGTTTTGACAAAAGAACATCATCATTTTTGTGCAGATTCATATATTTCAATTGCTTACTTTCTATATAATATAATATAATATAATATAATATAATATAATATCCTTATGTTATTATTTCCTTTCTCTTAAAGTAAAAATTTGGTAAAACATGAAGGTTTGGCGTTTTTGCGATTTACTTTAAACTAAACAGAGAATTACACAATGACAAGAAAACTATCAGAAATTCACAGCATAGACTAATTTATTGTTATCATAAACAGATTTTGATTTTAAACAAAAAACCTTTTTTACGAATATTTATAGCTAATTTATGCAATTAGGATGCTTCATTTACTATAAAGATCAAAAATACTGAGTATAATATAAGACAGCTGCTGATTTTTAAATAATTGAAAATATTTAAGAAACATAGAAAAATGCTTCATACTTAAGAAAATCAATAAATGCAATGTATAAAATACAATTAGTGAAAAAGAAACTCAAAACTTTGTGAAAAAACTCACTTTATTTTAACAAAACAAATTTTAAGAGAATTTTTCTTTGAAAAAATCCTAATTTACGATTATTCACAGCCGATTTATTCAATTTGGATGCTTAATTTATCACTCACATCAAAATTACTAAGCATACTCAGAGCATCTGCTGAGTTTTAGAGAACTCAAAATATTTTTTAAAAAAATAAATAAAATGTTCAATCATCTCGGGAAAAAATTTTATTCGATACAATGGAGTTGAAGAGGTATTTCTGCATTTCTAATTTAAATTTTAAAGGAAGCATAACAAGATTGCTTAAACGAAGGCTATTTACTTTTGAAGTTATTAAAATAACTGTCCCGAAACATGGGATACAAGAGAAAGAACAACATAGAAACTTGAATCTTAGAAAGAGTTAAGATAATTGAATTTTTGCAAAAAAGGCACTGACTGAGGAACCGAAATGTAAAATTGGTTAGAGTAGATAATAAATTTTTTCTTATTTAATTAAATCTCGCGGTTAGAAAAGAAAATAGTTATATTTCCTATCTTTTATATTTTTTTACCATTAAAAAGAAACTTTTTATTGCAAATTCCTTCATGATGACGAAACAGAAATAACACAGTTTCTTTCCTATTCGCGGTTATATTTTGACAGAATACGTATTTAAAATAAAGAAATTTTAACAAGGAATTCTATTTCTCCTTCTGTTGTTTATTAGAAACAAATATTGTAGTGAACGCATCGAGAATTACTTTTTTTTAAAATTAATAAAACTTGCATTGCCTAAAATTATCAAATTTGAGACACATTATGGTTTGGATGATACTAACTTACGAATTGGGGATGTGATTGAGGAATAAAATGAAATTATTGGAATGAGGAATGACGCAATTAGTAAAGAGAACTAAATACATTTCTTTAAAAATCTGTGCAAATATATATCTGTACTATATTAATTTATATACACAATCCAGTCACATTAATGTGACCATCTGTCAAAAGCCGGAATAACCACCTTTGGCAGAGTGGACCACTGCGAGACGTGCAGGAAGAGAGTCAGTTAGGTTTCTGAAGGTGTTCACTGGAATGCTCCAGTGCCATAGCCAGCTGCGCTAGATTACGCAGTTGAGGATATGTGGCGCGAGTAACCCGATAGAGGTGGTCCCACAGATTCTCGATTGGGTTTAAATCCGGTGAGTTTGCTGGCCAGGAAAGTGCGGTAAACTCATCCTTGTGCTCTTCATACCACGCACATACACTGTGAGCTGTATGACACCTCGCCTTATCCAGCTGGTAGATGCCATCATTCTAAGGAAAAATCATTCGCATGTAGGGGTGGACATGGTCCGCAAGGGCAGATGCGTACTTGTGCTGATCCATCGCTCCTTCCACAATGATGAGTACACCCAGTGAATGCAAGGAAAACATTCCCCAAACCATAATGCTCCTTCCGGTAATTGTTGCAGGGTGTTTGCTATCAGACGTTTCATGCCGTATACGCCAACGTCCATCTGTTCGATAGAGCAAAAAATGTGATTCATCGGAAAAAGCCACCTGTCACCACTATGCGGACGTCCAGTTGCGGTACTGGCAGGCAAATTCCAGCCTTCATCGCCAATGAACAGCAGTCAGCATAGATGCATTAACCAGGCTTCTGAAGCAGAGGCCCATGCGCAGCAACATTCGCTGAACCGTTGTTGAGGATACACACTTGGTAACCCCTTGGTTCATCTGGACAGTCAGTTGCTCAACAGTTGCACGTCTATTCACCCGAACGCATCTCTGTAGCTTTCCTACGCCTCTGTCATCTATAGCCCGTGGTGCACCGCATGTGCCAAGCCGCTGATTTTGGAAAGTGCCATTTTACCATGCACGGTATACTTTCACCACGGTGGCACGCGAACAGTTCACAAAATTAGCCGTTTCCAAAATGCTTCCACACTTGGCCCGAAGGCCAATAATCATGCCCTTTTGGACGTCGGATAAATCGCTTCGTTTTTGTATTACGCCAACGCTTGAAATGCTTTCCGATGCCCTAGGACAGTGGTGCGCAAACTTTTTTCGACTGCGACCCCTATTGTAGAGAGAAAATTTTTGGTGACCCCTAAAGATAAATGTCCACAAATACGATGTATATTTCGCAAATTTTTTCGTTTCATCGAATAAAAACATCTTCATATTTGACTCATATTAATTTTATTCATAATTTTAAGAAAATTCTTTTTATAAAACACAAAAATCAGTAAATTGCCCTTTAATGAGATGTCTGTGGCTGCAAGTTTCTAATTATCTCATCGATGTTTGGATGTATGTTGCTAATTGCAATTCGCAAATCATCTTCAGGGTTTAAACACGAGCGGTATTTAGTTTTTACTGAAACTAGTTTGCTGAATCCAGTTTCACATAAATACGTTGATGCAAATTGTATTAACACTCTGATGGCATTCTTGCATAAAACGGGATATTGTTTTTCCACGGATAGCCAAAATTTTTGGCAAGGCTGAGTCTTAAATTGATTTCGAAGAGTATAATCACTAATTAGATCTATCAATTGCTCTTTCTCACTAATTTGAAGAGTTGAACAGCATATGTCAAGGGAAAATGGATCACGAATCCAACCAAGATCGTTTTCTGGAAAATCCTCGAATCTTCTCGAAAAATTTTTCTTTAACTTTTCAATGTGATTGGAAATGATGTTTTTAAATGTAAATAAATCTATATTATTTTCCTTGATAAAATCGTTAAAGCAAGGGAACATGTCGGTGTTGTTTTTATTCAGTTCAGTTTTCCAGAGACTAAGCTTATTCTTAAAAGCTTGAATTTTACTGGCTACTGTTATGATAGTTGAATTCTCACCCTGCAAGCTCACATTTAAGTCGTTAAGTTTTTCGAAAATATCAACTAAATAGCTCAGCTTCAGTAGCCAAACTTCATTGATATAATAACTTGCCAATCTATGTTTCTTTTCGATTAAAAACATGTACACTTCATTTCTCAAATCAAATATCCGTCATAGTATTTTCCCACGTGAAAGCCATCTGACTTCGGTGTGTAACAGTAATCTCTCATGCGTTGAGCCCATCTAATTGAAAAGTATTGTAAAGAGACGGCTGTTTTGGCTGTTGCATTTAATGTAGTTAATTGAACTAACAGCTTCTTGTAATACGTTGTGTAACTCTTCATCCATATCTTTTGCAACAAGAGCTTGCCGATGAATCATACAGTGATTAAATACCATAAAAGGCGCCACCTTCTGAATTAAGCCTCTGAGCCCTTTATTCGAACCTGTTAATGCTGCAGCACCTTCAGTACAAACCGTAACACAGTTTGCCCAGGTAAGGGACTTTGTTTCAAAATATTCATTTATTACTTCGAATATTTTTTTCTCCAGTTGTTTTTCTTTCCAAATTTTTGCAACATAAACACGTTTCTGTTTTCATTAAAAATAATTAGTTGTGATATTTTAGTAATATCGGTAGTCTCGTCCAGTTGTGAAGCAAATACAGATGAATTTTGTATGCGTTTTATGACTTCTGACTCGATATTTCATGACATTTCGGAAATCTGCCGAGACACGGTATCTCTTGATAATGGTATTGTTTTTAGTTCATTTCAATATTTATCGCCATGCATAATTGATGTCATCTTAGTTGCTGAAGGAAGGATAAGGGATTCTCCAATTGTATGGGGTTTCATTGTTTTTCCTATTGGATAAGAAACTTTTAAAGAAGCTCGTAATGCTTTCTGAGGTATTGTTGTAAATTTCTTTAAATCTGCACTTTGAATTTTCAGATTTTTAGCTCGTCTTTGAAAAAAATCGGCATGTTTATTTTGAAGTTCTTTATGTTTAGTTTCCAGGTGCCTTTTTAATTTAGCTGGTTTCATGCTCTCATTTGCTAATTTTTCGTTGCAAATGACGCATATCGGGCGTTCTACATCATCAACAACACAAAATGTAAAACCATACTTAATAAATTCCTCATTGTATTTTCTTATTTTTTTAGATCGGGCATTTAGTTCAGTATTTTGAGACTTCTCATCAGTTTTTGTTCGTTTGTTAGCTGAAGATGTACCTGGTGTACGTATTACCCATTTATCCATTATGAAGATAGGGGTTAAATTATTTAAACTAAAACAAATAATATAAAAAATTTTATCATTTTTTTTCGAGAAATTCAATAAAATTAACAGAGATCTTTCTCTAATGATAGTACATACATGATAACAAAGAGTAGTAAAGCCCGATAAAAATATAAAAAAACAAAATTACCCAACGTCACATGATAAAACTCGAGGTTAAACTAAAACAATTGCAGGCCAACTGCTATATGCTACAACTTCATGCGAACACTTCACGTCTTCACTCTGACTATCAGATACACCGCGTACCTCGTCATCTGATTGGCGATCACGGAAGCGGATTTTTGCCCTTTCCCTGCGGTTAACGTCTAGTCAAATAGGCGCTTTTCAGTAAAACTGGCGAATTACCGCGAAGAGGGCGCTATCTACCGGAGTGAAAAACTAGCGTCTTCACACTTTACATACATTACGCATTACGGTCAAAGAAAGAGTGGACAGCATGGAATTGCAATTAAACAGTGAGTGACGGAGCTTCACTCTTTATATGTACACTGTATGGTATTCAGCATGCAGGGATAATGCATTTCATAAAAATTTGACGACCCCCAAAAAATTTCTGGCGACCCCCACAGGGATCGCGACCCCTAGTCTGCGCACCACTGCCCTAGGACATCCTTTATATACACTCTACTGTAATATGCTGCCACCTGCCTTCTGTGATTGGTTATTACACGTTGACGTCGAAGGTAGGTGGTGGGCACATTAATGTGACTGAACTGTGTATACATATATATATATATANGTGTCAATTTTACCATGAATTGAGCAAGAAATTATTTTAGAATTTCAGCTTATATCTGTGGCAGTATATATATATATATATTTAAAATAATATATATATATATATACAAACTTTATTTATAAAAATATATATATATATACACGTTTGGTGTATTTAGCATGGCTTGGTGGCCCTTTGATTAATTTGAAAGTGGTTAAGAGAATAACACAGGATACTCGCTAAAACTCGTCAATCCTCATGGTGGTGATAGATTCAACACTTAATAATGCATAAAAAACTATGTGTACTAACCTGTTGCTTCATTAAATGGATTCTTCGTGGGGTCAATTTTGTATTTAATGCCAGTTTCACCACCTGTAACAAAATAATATAATTCAGTAACATGACCTATTTAAATTTATAGCAGCTTACTTGGTATATGAGTTTAATTGTTTGTTTGTACTGTTAAATATTTAACATATAATTGATTTTTTCTCACTCGAACGTTGATTATTTTTGTAGTAGTTATATTTAAAAAAATATCTAACATCAATGCACCGGTAAAAACAATAAATAATCATATTTCGTTAAATATGACAAATGAAAATTTATTTTTGATTCATAATTTCGAATCATAATTTGAATCATAATTTGTACTATATTAATTGAATTACTTGGTTAATAGAGGGTTTGAAATACATGCGTCAGTAGAGTGCATAGGCCCATACTTAAAATGGAAGGAATGGTATCGGTTGATCAGGCTAGACTCTGTGCAATTGGAATACCCATGTCAGTTACAATATATAAGTAACAGAGTATTTATTTTAAGTATGGTGGTAGCAAAGTTTCATGTTGACATAGGACAATTTCTGGTTTAAGGAAAGTCTTATAAGCAATTATAGCGGTAAAAAAAGTACATCGAATTTTAATATTGTTGTTCAACATTTAACTGTATAGATAAGTTGTTGGTACCAGTTGAGTTCCGAACACAATAGTTGAAATACAAACAAATGCAAATGTAGATAGCTAAAATTATATTATTATTATTATTCTTTTTACTAAATCATAGATACAATTCGAAACGTTTTGCGAAAGGTGTTTTTATTCTGGGATAATTGTGAAAAATTACAAAATGCAGGGGATTTTTCAGACATCCGTTTTAATATAATTCTGAAAGAGTTATGAATATGTGAAAATATTTTCTTTGTGCGAAACAAGGCAAAAGCCATGTCTCCCAAGGAATTTGAAAACTATTAGTCGAAAACGCCATTGACAACGTTTTTGAGAGAAAAGATATTTGTAGGGTCACTTTTAACGATAAATATTTTTGGACTGCTTAATTAAAACCTATTTTTTCCTTAAATGACTGCTGAAAATTACGTTTAGGTTAAGATTACTTTAAAGCTACTTTTCTAGAGAAATCATGAAGTACTTAAATGTTAGTTCAACTTGATTTTAATTTAATTTACGTTCAGGTTAAAACCACGCTATTTTCCTAAATGAATTCACAGTACTTCTCAATGAATTGAATTTGAATGAATTCCCAAAGAATAGAATTTAAAATTGCATGTAAAAACCGCTCCCAGAAAATGACATTTCAAAACATGCTTTTATTCTATTATATTTCTGTAATAGAATTTAACATGAAACCTGATAATAATGAGGTATAATTCATTGTACGCGTTCTCCTAAAATACCATTGGAACTAACTAACCTTTTCTTAATACCGTTAGAAAGGATGTAAAAACAAGAAGTAAATACGTAATATTTCCTCCTCGTCTACTCTTCTGAATAAATTGTTCAAGACTGTGGAAATTTTTTTGAGATAGAAACTCATCTAACAATCATTCTTGATGCCTGGATGCATGCCTTATAAAAAGAATACAGCATACGTAAAAAGATGATAGATAGTGCTTTTTGTTAAAGGAAGCAGAGATATGCTTGCTGGTAGGAATAAAAAGGAGAAAAAAAAAAGAATATTGCGAATAAGATATGATGGTGGAGTGAAAACAAAAAGAACAGAACAGAGAGACTATAGCGGAAGTAAGGGAAAAAGTTCCGACTTTCAACGTAAGCTTCCGACATGCTGTACGCATGGATAAAACTTTCAATCATCCCTTAAACAATAATAAAACACATTCTGGACAAGTTTCTGAAAACTTTGCCTTTGTTCTTTAACGCTTTCTTGAATTATTTTTCACAGTGTTCTTTTGATAGTGTTCTCTCTGGTGATTACTTTGTTCTAAAATTCTTATTTAGTTAAGCGTAAACTGCAATAAAGCAAATTGCGAGAAGGATAGAATTTATTAAAAAAAAATAATTGTTGAAATGATTTAACACATTTATAAATACATAATTATTGCTATATATTTGTAGCAATAGTCATTTAATATATATTTTAAAATGCGCGTAATAATGTAGTGGGCTCTAAAATACTGTGATATATGATCATTTGGAAAATGCATTAAAATTAGGAACTGTTTGGATTTCTTATATTCGCAAATACAACCGACTTAACGAGAGACATTATAAGCAACAAAACAATTTAAATTATGATCCTATTGATATATGATGATTATTTTGTTAAAAACAATTGAAGGAATTTTGTTGGAACTAAAATTTGATCAATTTCCACCATCATAGCTTGGAATGATTGTAAGTTTGCAAGCATGATCATTTTGCTTAAATCGTGATAAAATTCAGATCACTTTCCTTGACAGATATTTTAAATATATATTAGGAGGTAGTTATATAATACATATTAATTACAATATTTAGCTTAGATGGAAAAATATCTTTATAATGAAAGGAAAATTCAACAGTATTTATGAGTGAACTGCATAGGAAAGCAGCTGTTAAAGACCAATCCTCATTTCCTAGGGTCAGATTTATGTCCAATGATCTGCAACAGCACTTTTGATAATTACCAATGTTTTGAGTGAAGCAACGAAAACGAATAAACGATTCACCCCAGTTTAAGTTAATTTAAATTTTTTAATGATAAATATTTTTGTGAACTAAAATTTGAAAAAGATATCAAACTAGGAATAGATTTACATGCCTAAATTTAAAAAAAAGTTATGACTGCCTATACAATTTTCATAGTTCTTCATAGTGTTAATAAAATCATAAACTGTTCATCATACACTGTTAAGTAGAGACTTTTATTCTTTTGTGACATACGCAGCCGTATTTAGCCTTTTTTGCTTTAGGGCTTCATTTAACTAATGACGAATAGTTACATTTATAATAAGTCAAATCAACGTATTTATAAAAATATAACATTATAATATCTTGTACAATATACATAAAAACGATTATTTAATGTAAGTATATAATCTCAAGTGAATGTTTTAATTAGTTATGGAAATCAGAAATTAACTGCAAATGAGAAATAAACAAGAACAACATGCATTTTATTTTTGATAAATTGAAGAAAAAAATAATTAGTATAAAAGAAGAATTCAGTTAATTTTATCAGCTATTTACTGTGAAACAATATGTTTGCATTTATTCATGCCAGTTACATGTTTCTGCGAAAATAAAAATAAAAATAGTTTATAATAGAGCCTTTTTTCATTTTACATTGGATGAGACAAAATTCCTAAAACTAGTGCACTTTTAAACATAATATATATTTCATGGCATCGTATTTTCTCATATCTGAAAATTTTATTAGCTTAGCACCAACTAATAAGATGCCTATCATATGAGAGTAAACACTCAAAAATAATTTTAAAAAACTGTTTTGAAGCGAGTAATAAGATTAACTCAAAAATAGAGAAAAAAATGCAATGATTATTCATTTTTTATCCTAACTGTCCCTGCACTTGCTGCTAATTGTCACTCACGAAGATAATTACTTCTGAAAAGTAAATAAAATTACTAATATATTTTCATCGGATGCTTCATTACCTCTGCTGTCTTGCTGAGCTTTACTTTTCAAATAAAATTTATTTTCTCAGCAATTTTCATTTAACTATGCGTCAGTTTATATAAACTTAATAATGTATTTAATTAGAAGCATGTTAACTGTAAAATCTATTTCAAGCCATTCAGTTTGATATTTTTTTAACAAACTATACATGTCAATCCTCATGGNTATATTGTATAATATAGATAAAACGATTATTTAACGTAAGTATATATTCTTAATTAAATGTTTTAATTAGTTATAGAAATCAGAAATTAACTGCAAATAAGAAATAAACAACAACATGCATATTTTATTTTTGATAAATTGAAGAAAAAAATAACTATTATCGAAGAACTACATTTAAGAAGCTAACAATATGTTCAGTTAATTTTATCAGCTATTTACTGTGAAACAATATTTTTGCATTTATCCAACGTCTGTAACATTTTTCTGTGAAAATAAAAAAATAATTAATTATAATAGAGCATTTTTACTTTTTACATTCGAAGAGACAAAATTCCAAAACTAGCACACTTTCAAACATAATATATATTTCATGGCATTGTACTTTCGCATGTCTCAAAGTTTTATTACTTTAGCAACAACTAATGAGATGCCTATCATATAAGAGTAAACACTCAAAAATAATGAAAAAATATTGTTTTGAAACGAGTAATAAGATTAACTCAAAAATGGAGAAAAAAAATGCAATGATTATTCATTTTTTATCCTAACTGTCTTTGCACTTGCTGCTAATTGTCACTCAAGAAGATAATTACTTCTGAAAAGTAAATAAAATAACTAATATATTTTCATCGGATGCTTCATTACCTATGCTGTCTTGCTGAGCTTTCCTTTTCAAATAAAATTAATTTTCTCAGTAATTTTCATTTAACTATGTGTCAGTTTATATAAGCTTAATTTTTGTATTTAATTAGAAGCATGCTAACTGTAAAATCTATTTTAAGGCATTCAGTTTGATACTTTTTTTAGCAAACTATGCATGCTTGAATATTACTTTGATTTGAGAAATCAGTTTCTAGATATAACATTTCATAGTTTTTATTCATATTAAATTTTTTAAACAATATCGTTTATTTGATAAAAAACTAAAGAAAATTTTAGTTAAATAATTAAAAATATGCAAGCATTGGTTTTAGTAACAATAATTTAAAATTAATTGTTAATTACTTTAAAAAAGAAATACAAATGTAATTAATGCGAGGTATTTATTACAGTGCAACCTTATTATTATTAGCATGTTAACATATATATATATATATATATAACATATATATATAACGAATATATATATATATAACTCAGAAATTAACCCTAAGCAAGACATCAACGAAATCAAATAATTTGAGAAATAATTAAATTTACAAAAATAGCCATGGAAAAAAATGTTAAAAATAACTCCTCTGACTGTCCTCTAAATGACTTTAAGACTACTACTTTATGTGAACTTATACAAATTGCGTTACACTCCTACAATTATTTCATCTTAATTTTTTTAATTAGTGCTGAAATTTACTTTCTTCAATAGTTTATTCGAATTTTATTCTTCTAGTAAATAGTAATTAATAAACTATTCCATTTGAACCACTTAATTAAGAGCCTCGTATAATGTTACTGCGAATAATTCAAGCCATTTAAATTGCACATTTTCCGATATTTACTATAAGAAAATAATTGGAATCTATAAATTAATAAAGTTTGTAATACATTGTTTTTATATTCATTTGTTTACAATTGTTTATGAAAAAAATGAAACGAAACAAAAAAAAATACTTCCCAATGTGGAATAATCTTTATTTTACATTCATTTAAACTAATTCATGTTTCTCAGTTATTTGCATTAATACATAAAATTGATGTAGAGAACTTTTTGCTATAAAATAAGTAACTGATGGCTTATATCATTGAATGGCGCACATTAGCTTATGTACTCTAATGTCTTTCAACAAAATACAAACAAATTAAAACGAGGTTTTTTAGCATTTAAACTGACAAGTGCCATTAAAAATAACTCTTTGGTGTACTTCGGTACTTATGCAATTCAGAAATTATTGCACTGAAACAGAAATCCCATTCTTATTTCATTTTATGTGAAAATGCAATTAGCATCACACATTAGGATGATAATGTAAGCATTTAGCACAAAAGTGTTTAATTCGATATAAAAGTATTTAAATTAGCCTGAAAATGATTTTTGTTCGAGCTTTAAGTGTCTCAAAATAAATATAAATGCAGATCCAGAGCTTATAATAAATGATGTAAGCCTTACATGTTTATGACGCGATGGAAATACCTTTAATAGATTAAACGACTCGTAACATGTTAATGCTTTTCTAAGATAAGAGCCTTTGTGCTAAAGCGCAGCTGAAAAGCATATCTCTGTTGAAGAAAAAAAATATTTTGCTTTTAATTAATTCCATAGCTATTAAGTTTATCGCTTGCAGAGAACATAAAACTATATAAGCTTATTTAACGCAATTAAATTAGTCTGTGCATATTCGAAGTAATCAAATGGTTTTGAAATGCTGGTAAGCGAATTTCTTGCGCTCTCAAATTACTTTTCTGTCTTTTAAGACTTGTTTAAATCTTTTTAAAAGCTACCCATTTTCACGGCAATGAATTTTTATTACCTGTAAACGGTAATGAACTTTTATTGCTAGTTAAATAATTTCAATGTTAGGTGCAGAAATTTGATAAAAATATTTATAATATTGATGTGCCTTGTTAGATACAGTCGAGTTCATATTAATATTCAATTATTATATTTATATAAATTTTTTAAAAAGATAATAAAAAGTGTATTATGGAAGTTTAGATGACTGAATATTTTCAAGGAAATGTGAGTTAAAAATACGGCAACATGCACTCGCTGGTCGAGATGAATAGAGAGGCGTTTTGTCCTAAGAAATTAAGAAAGAACCGATGCAAATTAGCTTGCTATGGAGGATTTTGCAATCAACAAATGATTTGGGTGTGAAAATTACTTCAATTGAGATGAAACACCAGATAAACATGAAGTCTTATTAAAAAGTAGAAAGAAAACCCTTTAAAGAGCGTGAAAAAGCAACTAACACATATGTGATCTGATTTGATTCAAGAAAAAAATTCATAAAAATGGGACACAATTTATATACCGTACGGTAATAAAATGAACTACTCTGAATAACTTTTGACCTAAAGATCGTATGTTTGTTTACTCGAAATCAATCTTGATGGGGTGACCTCAAATATACTAATTAATTAATGCAGATGACCAAGTTTCAATTCAAACATTGTATTTTTGTGCATGAAAACCAATACAATTTCTAAACTTTTAATACGCAAGTTTTAAATTTAGTATAATTTGATTAATCGTAGAAAAATAAAATAAAACAGATACAATAATTTATTTCACCCGATATCAATATTTATGTTTCTTCCCTTTGTTTACAAACTCTCTCTTTTTTAATTTTCTGCAATAATTTAACGTAGATTCTAAAACCTTTTACCCCTTAACAAGAATAAAAAAAATTAGTATTTAACATTTTGTTACTAATTAGAACTTTTAAAGGAGTAAATAAAAATATCCGGCATTATTTTAATTCACGATTATTGATCGAATTTTATTGTACGTTAATAAGTTTGAGTCACTATGAAAATTACTTCTATGACTAATACGGGATCTAACTAAAGCATAAAAGTTGAAAACTGTAAGAAAGCATAAAGATGGAAGAGTTAAAAAAAAGTAAAACGTAAAGGTAGAAATGTATGTGAAGAACTAAGTAAATGAGTAAAACCATTAAATCATTAAATAAAAAAATTCAATAAAATATGCAAAAAATTTAATCGAAGTAGTTAATAAAAGTAGTAACAAATAAATGAATCAATAAATCGGACAATTAGTTTATGTGTAAATTAGGAAATGAAAAAATGGTTGAGTCAGCGTTAGTGAATTCAAAATAATTTAAAGGAAAGCTGTAATCAAATTGGGGAAAACAATACGGCAAGGCGATGCAAACTTTGCTTAAAAAGCTCTCCCTTCTCTACCAAGAAAATATCCAAAATGCAATAACGAAAACGAGTTTAAGGTAAGTAAAAATAATTAAGTCATCTTCTTCAGATCTCCATAACTACCTGCGATAACCAAATCAAAACTAGAAGAAAGATCAAACGATCTATCATAAACCACTATTCAAATAAGCCATAAAATGAATTCTCTGAAAACAAAAGTCTACAATGAAGCTCCAAGTGTAAAGTTAATAAACCATTTTTTTAAATCATTAATTAGAAAAATATAAAATTTTTCTATGAAATGGGTTGACATTAACTGCGGTTTTTTTCATTAAAAATCAAATACAAACATCATATGCATTTCCTTATTATAAAAAAAAAATTCCAACGAAATAAAATCATTTTTATTAAGATACTAATTAACTTTTTGGAATGTCTTATAAATAAACTTTGGCATCGTTTTGACTTTCAGAGAAATATTGGCCGCAAAAAAAATTCCAATTAAGAAAATGGACATAACTGCAAGAAATTCCCAAAATAATGTTGGGATAATGTAACGATGCTCTATTGATTGAATCAAAGATAAAGATTAACTCTCTGCAGAAATATTTTTCTTTTCCTGAATGGGTCCCTTGTTCCTAGCAAATTGCTTTCCTGGAATCTATGCAATGAGGGTGCAATTAATCTAATCAAAAGGAGCTTTGATAGGGATCTTGGCTATTTAGATAAGATATTGCCACTTTAATAATTCTAAATTTCTCTCACTCTTTCCAGATCAGAAATAAAAATTTCATAACCAGGACAGTTCATAAATGGACATCATTTTAGTGTATACATAATAACAGCAATTGAAAAATTTTTTCAAGTTAACAAATTAAAGGATCGCTTCAAAAAAATGTAGGAACCGATTGAGAAATAAACATTTTATTATTGCTTTTAAAAATTGTATATGCAAATAATTTAAGCCTTTTAAACCGCACATTTTCCGATATTAACTATAAGAAAATAATTGGAATCCATATATAAATAAAGTTTGTATTACATTGTTTTNTTTCATATATATATATATATATACCATTTCTAATATTATTGAGCAACCCGTGCATATACAATACTTAAGGCCTTGATAACGGGCCCATATTAAACTGCCGATACTACTCCAATCAGACCAATATCTTTGGTTGAATCAACTGTGGCGAAATAAGTGTTCGGCCGGCAGGAGTCGATAAAGTCGATGATATTGGAACTGTATCGGAAACTTACATATATCTATCGGGCCGATACTTTTGTATGCGTTCAACAATTATATCGGTCCATCTCACCTCTACCAACACATTCAAATTTTCCAGATAGCAATATGTTATGTTACAAAAGCGAAGAAAGTTTATGCTGGATCAATTACTAACTCGATATGCCATATGTCTGTCATTTTTAATTTTACCGAAACCGACCCATTAGAAATATGCCAGTTTATATTGGTTCAACTTCTGGCAAAGAGTTCCGGAAAAAGTACCTTAATTTATGTATTTTTAGAGCACTTACAAAAATAAATGGCATAAAAAAAGCATTCGCATTGGTGGTTGAAAATCAACCTTTTAAGTGAGGATAAAAGCAAAAACGCTATCGAAAAGTGACGAAACTCAGTACATAAAAGCCCATATACTAAAAAACCAGGCAGGTTGATTGTCAAAAAAGTTGAGAGATGATAATTAGAAATGCGTCTCAGCCTGCAAACCTGTTTTCATTATTGCACTGTGGCAAATAAAATTATCTCCAAATCGGCATTGAAAATAGCGTAAAAATAGAGCACAGCGACCAGGTTCCTCAGTACATTTCTTCTGGGGTGGTGGGATGCATGGAAATGAAATTAATAAAGATTTTTTTTTCTTCGAAGAATGTGACGTTTAGGAAAGAATAAAAACAAATATTATTGCAAGTTCCGCTTTAGTGGTTATATCGTTTCTTCGGGTACCTTTAATCACCGGAGGTACACCCTGTGGCGAATAAATTATCGCCAAGTCGGCTTTAAAATTAATATAACTCTATAGCTGAGCGACTTGATGATCAGAAATTTATTTATGAAGGGGCGATGAACAGTACACGAAAAAAAAATTAGATTTTAATACTTTTTAAAAATAAATATTCATTTTTATATTATTAACTTTGTTTTAGGCAGAATATTTTGACTTTATTTTCAATTTTTTATAATATTGTTTTAAATAAATAAAATTGTACACTGGATACTTGAATACTTACGTTAGGCATGTTTTATTTCGCTCTACATAATGTATGAAAATTAAAATTATTTGCATGTATGAAACATTTGGGTAAACCTAATTCATGCACTTACTGTACATTTAAAAAAGAAGACTCACAATTTTTTGACAGTTTTCAAAAGCTAAAGAGGGAAAAGTCTGCTTATAATAGGATCTGTTAACTTCGTAAAATTCCAAGCAAACTGCAACAACAAAATACTTTTCACTTGGTCAAAAATTAGTCACAGATCAATGGATATCAGGAAGAGGCAAATACAAAACATACATTTAATAAAATGACAGCAAAAATAAAACATAAAAAAAGCAACAAAAAAGGAAACTCATTAAAGCGACTTGAGAAATGGAATATTTTTTTTAATCTTTAATCGTAGCAAATTGAATGAATATAATACGACTGATTCACTGAGACAGTTTTCTCTATTATTTTATTTTGTTAAGTAGCTAGTCCAATTTTTTATTTATTATAAGTATTTTATATTATGGGTAATTATTCGAATAAAATGTATACCCTCGTCTGATGCACAAATAGGCTCCTATTCAGAAATATAAACTGGAAAAAATTAATTTCCTTAAAAATAAATACAAACATACATTTTCTTAAAAAAAATTTCTTCAACTTTGAATAAATAATATAACTTTCAATTTTACAAGTGTTTTACTGCATTGAAGAAAATTGGCATTATCAATTTGTTCTTCTATTTAAAAGTACGACAAATAATGTTATTTTAAGATAATTGTGCCTGTTTTCTTAACAAATGATAACAGGATAACTAATGTTTCTAATTTGAAAAATCGAATTTTTGATTTTAAATTAAGTTTTTTTTTGCATTTGTTTCCTAAAACTAAGTATTTGTTCGATTAACATTTTAATTAATCGATATCACATCAATTTAGCAAAACCTGGAAAAATCTCCACCCTTTTTTAATTAAATTGACGTGCGCGAGCGACGAAAATATTTCCAGTCATTTACTTAGATACAAGAATGTCAGAGAGCAAAAATATGATTTAAAAAATAGAACAAGTGCCCAAAAATAAAAAATAGGAAAATTTGCAAATGGAATAGTTGAATATAAACCATAAAACATTACCAATAATTCACATTAATGAGTTAATACAATGAAGCTTTCCTTTTTAAAATGTTTCGCTCATCTTTGGTATCAAGCAGCGCGAAGTTATGTTGTAGCTAGAATCTGTTATGTTACAGAAGTTATGTTGTAGCTGATGATTAGAGCTGAGCATATTAGTGGTTAGGCGTGTGGAGTGAATTGTCGCAAAAGTTGAAAAATTGGAGTTCGGAAAAAGAGGTTTCTTTTATTTTTGAATCATTTTCAAACAGTGCGCATCTTGAAAGTTAAAGAAAAAACCTTTACATGAACTACCTTCATGATTCATTCCGTTTTTTTAATTAGCATAAGAATATTAAATGAGCTTTGAAAATTTTATTTTTTTAGTTAAAACTAACTGATTATGCGTTCTTTAAACGTAGCGAAGAAGAAAGTAAACAAATAATATATCAGTACTGAACAACACGACAGACCCCTACACAATATTGAAAGATATGACGAACATAAATTGAATCTGGGATGAATTGACCAACACATTTAATAAGGCTAAAATAATTTGATTTTTTAAAATTTATTATTATATTTTACCCTGCACCTTGGCTTTACGTTATTAGGTTAAGCAAAACATGTTCTTAGAAGTAAGAAGTAATGAGAAGTAACTGTATCCAGAATAATCTGACATGATAACGTTGCTGTAGGCCAACTCATGATAGTCAAAATTTATTACAATCACGCGATTTTCTCCTCTTCTTATCTCTTTAGAACTACCGTAACGAAAAGATCTTTCCACAGTATCTACATTAAAGCTTCCCAGTCTTGATGCGCTTTTAATAGGTAACAAATACACTAATTGTACCAATATTTGTACATTTGGTACCTGTTGAAACTGCACCAAATACCATAATAGCAATGATAATAATAGAACGATTTTCTTACATTTCTTTTAAATCGATTATTACTATTTCCCTTTTGGTTTTGCTTTATAGCACTTAGAGTATATAGCTCATTTTTATTTCGTCTAGTACTCATCTCTAGAAAATATTTAAGTATTATTAACATCAATAATAATTTTTTTTACTTTCATTAAAATAAAATATCACCATTTCCCTATTAATTTTGCTTTATCATACTTAGAGTATATGACTTAATTTTCTTAGTTCAGTTAGTACTTATTTCAGTAGCAGCAGGCTCGCATCGACAAAAGCGGAGGCAAAAAATTTACTCAAGTATAGACGGATCATGAATTAGAGTCCCCTTGCCGTCAAGCTGAACGTGAGAGTTTTTCATGGTTCGCCACAAATGTAGCTTATTTCCATCAAAAAGTTATCCAAGTAAGTAAATTTTGCTCATTACTTGAACCAGGAGTTCCCGGTATTCTGGAATGGGTTCAAAATTCCTAGCTAATGGAGTTGGGTCAGTTGTTCAACGACGGTTATTAGATAAAGACAATAGAAAATGAAATTCTTACAAAGAGATGAAACTAGCTGAGCCACTTTCTTAGAAAACACAGAGAAAAATTCCCCCTGTTTCTCACACATGGGATCCAGGGGAGGGGGGAGAGGAATCAAGATTACTCTACAACGTGTAATATTAAATTAGTTATAGATCTAAAGGATTTCTGGATGGGACCACACCAAGTCTGTTACTAAAGACTGGGTTGTATAAAAAAAATATAAAGATCTTATGTGCCTGAAGGCACAAAGTGGTTAAGTAAGTAACAGAATAATAAGGAGATTTTGTAAACTTACGATAACTTC
Source organism: Parasteatoda tepidariorum (assembly GCF_043381705.1). Lineage (NCBI taxonomy): Eukaryota > Metazoa > Arthropoda > Arachnida > Araneae > Theridiidae > Parasteatoda > Parasteatoda tepidariorum. The sequence continues at coordinate 68,056,704 of NC_092209.1, forward strand.
CGTAACCTCACGTGTGTAATATTTGAAGTAATTGCGCATGCGCACTCCATGTGCGTCCGTTGAAAAATATAAGGAACTTACGTAAATGAAAATAAGGAATTGTGTGAAAATACGTAAGTTCAAAACGCTGACTTAGTTTGATATCATTTTAACTTTGACCACAAAATCAAAACAAACATATACAACGGCCCTAGGCAATCTCTTCAAAGCTGTGACATAGGATTTATGATGCTTTACTCTATATAAAACTAACGTTCTGAAAGCAAACAAAAATCGCTATATTATAGATTTCGATGAATTTAGCAGTAAAGAAGGCATCGTATTGTTTAGATTTTTAACCGAAGATTTAAGAAATTTAGTTTCTACTTTGGGTACACATTTAAACATAACTTTCAGTATTTGGCTACAGTCTGCAGGTAAGTTAGTTCATACAAGGAATACTTATTATTTTTTTTATTAAAATAACATAAATAAAATTATGTTTTATGGTACTTGAAATATTAGCTATTTTACTTAGGAGATTGATTTACCTAAATAGATTGTTTGATTAAGAGAGAATTATTTTTGAATTTTGCTTCATGTCTAAGCATTATCACCAACTATTACTAATTATGGTACGCGTTTTCCTTTAATAATTGTTGCTATATAATTATATAAACCTCTTAAGTATTTATATTGATCACTAGAATATATGTTAATTTAACAAATGATGAGTTATTTACACACTTCCTTGTTTTCTTTATGTGTCACAAAACATTCAAATAGATGTTTACACAGGAATTTAACTACTCTAATGTTCTGAGTTCTCTTAGCTTTGTGAATAATATCTGCAGCTGCTTTCTCAATAATAATAATTTCAATTTAAAATTTAGTTATGTATTATTAAGAATGTGATTATTACAGCAGATGCATTAAAAGATCAAAGCTTTTGAAGGTATAAATCCTTTTATTTTACAGCAGATTCTTAAAGCATAAGATAATTTTGAAATTTATCAGAATCAGTACATGTTAACGCCAACTAACCTCACCAAGGCAGATATATTGATTAGTGTGTCCATTAATATATCAAAATTAAACTATTACCTATGCTATAAAAATTATTTTTTCACAAAGAGAACTGATATTACGTGGAAAAATTTCTCCAGGATACGGATGTATCCTAGAGAAATTTATATAGCAATTTATATAGCCGGTATATACCTGCTTACGACAACTACAATCGCCAAAAAATCTAATGGTTTTTGTGCACGAAAAAATTTGAAAATGTTGTGTAGTGATTGTTCCGAGGTTGACAACGAGTTAGTAACTATATGTTTTTATTTTAAATAGTTTCTTACATGCCACTGTCTTTGTTATCGCAAAAACTGTATACTGTGTGATAGCAAACGACTTATTTCGGTAGCTGGCAGTGCTGATAAATTTTATCCTTTTAGAAAAAAAGTGATTTTTAGTCCTTTACTCCAATAAGAGCACATATTTTTTTCACAAATGTTTGGGTATAGCATGTTTATTCGCCCATTGATTGAATATTGCATTTATCTATTTGTTTAAAAAACTCATGAATTTTATAACCGGCAAAACAAAAGGGATTCTTTACTACAGATAAACAAAAGGGGAAATTCTCTTGTTTTTTTGTGAGAACAATGACGCTGATTAGGCTTCAAAAACAAGGCTCATGCAATACAACCTAATACACACAGTAAGCATATAAAAGTACATTTTCGTTCTTTGTATTTTTTATATCTGATAATTTCGACCTGCTTTAGCTTAAGAAGCTTATTAGTCCTTTCGTTTTTGAGATAACGAGTAAGAACATTCTATCAAAAATCTCAATATCGAAGTAATTAACTGATTTTTTTTTAGAATTTAATAATTAGGAAAGAAATATATAACTGAGATTTTGGATGGTAAAAATTTTTTTTTAGTTCAACTCACATATTTTTGTAAAATCTTCTAATTTGCTTATTCTTTACTGGTAATTTATTAGAAGGACCCGGAACTTTGCCATGGATGAACAAACAAAGATTTCAGCTTTATGAGAATGTCATTTATGTCAAAGAGCTCCAATGACTATTTATATATTATGTATGGTACAATTTCGTTCTACGTTATTATCCAACTGACAAACGTGTCTGTATGAAAATCCAACTGCCCTCAAGTTTTACTTAAACTTAAAATGTTATTTATGTAAATTACAAATTAAGGAATGAAATTTGTGAACATAAGGTACTAAACTGCGTGTAAATATAAAAAAAAAATCTAAAGAAAAGTTCAGTTTTTGGAATTCAAACATATCAATGAATGCAAAATTCTAAAACTAACTCAATTTATATATGAAACAAATGCAAAAATATCACAAGAAGATATACTTATAATGTTTTACTTTTGATTCAAAAATCTTCTATTGTATTTTCCTTTATTGTATTTAACTCTCACATTATTAAAATAGGGACAATTTAGTACCTATAGATATATTTGATTGAAATAATATTTAATTAAAGTAATACATAGGTATTGAAATAATCGACGATTTGTCAATCATTTTAACACCTATTTATATATTTTGCCTTTGCTTCATTCCAATTAAACTAATTTCACTTAGATTGTTTTGTATAATAATTTCTCCAATTTCATAATTTTACAAACTTTTAAATAATGCAAAAGTTATTGGTGTAAAAAAACTGAAAGAAACATTCCTTATTTAGAAAATTAAATTAAAAATGTCCATGACATTAACAGACATTTAAACGCATATACAATACCAATATTTAGTCTAAATGAAGTAAAATAAATTTTATTATATACTTCAACTTTATCAAAATTTTGAATTTTTTTTAAATTGTGAATAAATGAATAAATAAATGGAATTAAATTGTTTTAGAAGCTTAAATAAAGATAAATAACTGATAAATATAAAAAATTCAAAAAAATTAATATTAATAAAGGTTGAAAGGTTTCGTCTGGCTATTGCAAAATTATTTTAATCATCATATGTTTAGATTTTCGATTAAAGAACAGATTACAAACTCTCCTAATTTTTTCTATTATTAATTAGAATATGTATTAGTCAGTAACTATTATTTATTGTATTAAATTATTGCAAATCGACTTTAGTGAGTATCTATTTAAATCTGTTATAAATAGCATGTAACGTGTATGTTTTAAGTTGTTTAGTTCTTATCGTTACTTTTGGAAACTATAGTAAATATAAAACAAATAAAAACCCAGAAAGATGCTTGATGTTTAATTTCATTCAAAATTAAAATACACTTTGTAAAGTTTGGAATTCAAAAGTAATAGCACAAGTTTACGGGAATAAATTTTTAGCGCTGCAAATGCAAAATGTTGCAAAATGCTTACTACTAATACAAATTGCTTACATGCATTTGCTTATTTGCAGAAAAACGGCAAAGGAAATTATGCATTACAGGGAATGAATATTATACATCACGCATCTGCATCAAAAATAATTTTAAAAAATAATAACATAAAGCTTAGTTAAAATTGTATTAACTTTTTCTTAAGTTTAAAAATATAAGTTGAGTTGCGAATATAAGTTTTAAAGTTAAGAAGTGAATTAAATTTAAGAAGAAAATAAATTTATGACATTTTTTCAGCTTTAACATCAAATGAAAAGTGTATTAAATCTTCATGCAATGTAATATTATGTAAAAGCTGAACAAAATAAATTTACTTTATGTCAGAAAAAGTAAAATAAAAAATCTACATTTCATTCATTCATTTGACGTAAAAGCCTTATATTAATGGTTAAATATTGCTCTAGATGAACATCAAGAATAATTCATTGCGATGGCAAGCCTTATCCGCTCCATAAATCCTCATCCATATAAACCAGGAAAATGTTTAAACAAAAGTCAAAGAGGAATTTCAAAAAATGCCATGTTCCGTTAAAAATCGTTAAAAAATCGATAAATCTTTCTATGGAAATAAAAAAAGGATAAATATATAAATTCCGGAATACCTCCAACCACTTACCGCATTCTTTTTACTATTTGCGATAGAAAGAATGTAGTGTAAGGTGAACAAATTACTCTTTTTTTATCTTTGCAATTCTGAAAGCATGGTTGTTGAATTCCAAAAAAGAAAAACAGACAAGATGATAAAATATCTGACCAACGATATCTTCCTGTCCAGTATAAATCATTTGGGGACCACGACATCCAGATTTATGCTTCCTGACTATCTATATCTTCAGCATTTTTCTGACCAGATAGTCGAAGTCATTTGTTATCCACTTCAGTCTTTCACAATTGTGAAAGTGCTGCTAATAACTCGATTAATCTTCAGGAAGCTAGTTTTACTCTGTTAGCTGGTAATCTATTCTTCACTTTCGCAACTTTAAGGAAAAGTTATCTTTCTTATCTGAAAGGACGGAGACAATGAGATGCGAGGGATATTCATCAAGCATGATACCCAAAATAGCGATAATGAAATTTACACTTCGAATTGAAAAGCACAGTTTTCAATTATTAATCTTCTAAGTAAGCGTCGAACAATTTTTGTTTTCAAACTTATAGATTCAAATAACAAGAAAATTACAAAATAATATTTTTCATTTAAGATACATTTGTCTTTCTTATGCGACTTCCAACAAGGTTGCGTTAAACGATTAACGCTACATTTCTATTAACCGGGAAATCATGTGGTAGGATCCAGTTTCCCCTCATTCATTTCCATATTGTTTTGGTTCTCACTAGCATAAAAATAATAAAAGTATTGTTTTTCTATAAATATTTTTTTAGTTTGTTTTGATACACATATAATTTAATAGGGTAGTATTTTTTATTTTCAAACTTAGTGGATAACAATTGTAAACAATGAGTGAAAACAATCCCACGGATAATGTGACGGATTTAAGGTTAGGTCAAGGTACGTCTCATGTGAATATCAATTGATTGTTTCTCTTCTGAAATTACATTATAACGCATTCACGTGCATTATTAATACAAATACATTTTCCAGGGCGAGACGATGAGGCAACCACAAGCACTTGTTCAAGAGGTCCACGAGGGAAAAATGCACAATATTACCGTGATTACAGAGCACGGAAGCGAGCGGAGCAGGAAAAAGAGTCGTTGAATAGAGCTAGTGATCCTCCTACGACTACTGATTCTTCTACAATTAACGTCGCAGGTTGCGGTGTTTAACTTCTTCCGTGCGGAGGGACTCTACGCTTTATTTTTTTTATTTGAATTGGGGGGTAAGTAGAACAATCGAATATGGAAAAATGGGGTGAAGTTGGATTGTGGAATAAAACCCGATACCTTGATTAGGCGAAATTATTTCTGATTTCTTGCGAACAATGTCTGTATTTCATCCTACAAGTCAAGAAGTAGGATCTACCATATTGATTAATTGTTGTTGATTAATTTACGTCATTAGGATTTTATTGTAAAAATCAATACTAAGATATGGCTTAATTTCCATGCTGATTAGTAGTAAATGAGGTAAAATTTGGTAATTTCAGCCAAATCAGTCTTTTAGTAGTGCTTATATAATTTGAGATGATGCGAAGATTTTCAATTTGATAACTTTATTTTATTTAGTACTGGGATCCTAGACTCCAGCAGTTTTATGTAGTAGGCTCGCTACCACTCACCAACCTCGATTATTGCTTCACGATTATTGTTGTTCCATGCCAGTAAACAGCTTTTCTACGAAAGTTAAAATTATTCGGAAAAAAATATATGTACTAAAACGAATTCTGTTTGCTTACGCTTGTGCATCCATTTCCCACATCCAAATAATATTATCTATTATTATTATAAATACACTGAAGAGCCAAAATAACTGGTACAGGCATGAGTATGCAAATAAAGAGGTATGGGGCCAATCAAAGTACAGAGCTGCGATCGGCAACGCGTATATAAGACAACGAGTGTCAAGTCACAGTTCTTAGATCGGTTACTGTTGCTACAATGCCAGGTTATACAGATTTAAGTGAGTTTGAATGTGGTGTTATAGTCGGCGCACGGGAGATGGGACATAGCATCTCCGAGATAGCAATGAAATTTGGATTTTCACGTAAGACCATTTCACGAGTATACCGTGAGTATCGGAAATCCACCAAAATCCCCAGACATGAACATTATTGAACATATTTGGGATGATTTGCAACGTGATGTTCAGAAGATATCCCCACCCCCTCTTACTCTCACTGGTTTATGGACAGCCCTGCAGGATTCATGGTGTCAATTATCTCCAACACTACTTCACACATTGATCGAATCCATGCAACGTCGTGTTGCGGCACTTCTGCGTGCTCGCGGGGGCCCTACACGATATTAGGCTGGTATATCAGTTTTTTTGGCTCTTCAGTGTATTTAGATCTATTAGTGAACAAAAGTAATTTTTAAATAAACATTTATAATGTTATAACATTATATTATTCAAACAAATTTGATGAGTTCACAAACGTGATTTATTATTTTCGCTTACCTAACGGGCGAATAAATTAAATATTATCTTTGCTGGCATCTCATTGCGCATGAAACTGATCGTTAAGTTCTAAATCATTTAGCAGATCTATTTAACTGTAATTTCTAACTGTATATTTATGTCATTTGCACAAAAATAAAAATTCTAAAACGGTTAATAAGATTAGACAAGATTTCTAAATTACTTTTTCCTAAAATGTAGCGCAGAATTACATTATAGTAATAATAATTAAATAAAACAATTATCTTAGTTTTAAATTTTAGAATTAAAAGCGTAAAAATAGCAGTACCAAAAAGTAATTTAAAATTAGGGATAAACAGATATTTATGGAAAAACAATACATTTATGACTTTCATTAATTTTAAGCTGATGAAAGCCAAAACAATATAGAAATGAATGAGAAAAAACTCTATCATTCCACGTGATTTTCCGGCCAATAAAAATGCACGGACTACGGTGGAAAACTGCGTGAAAATCATTAGATTTTTATTTATAATAAGAAACACTTTTTAACTATGTTTTTTTGTCTGCTAGTTGTTTTCATTTCTTTTTGAGCTGCAAGCTAACACCTCCTAAACGTGAAAACTATAAAAGGTCTGTATTTAACTAGTCTAAATAAAAACAGTAGGTTAACTGTTACATGCCAGAGCAGTCCCAACGTTCTAAAATGGTAGCGTAGATGTAGTTGATTTGATTCCCACCGTAACCTTGAAAGTGTCTTGTTTCTCATGAAATTCTCGAACAGAAAGCACAGAGATCAGAAATACAGCACTTGGGGGGGGGGACATACTGTACTAAATAGCTAGGGGTCATTGTGTGGTATCACTGTTCTGATAACCTGTTTAAAGCGTTGTTGTAGTGGTATTAAATTCCGCTATAACATTGAATGTATATATACTTGCTGTCTTTCTCGAGCTTGTGCTATGTGCTTTCAAATTCAAAAAAAAGAAAGAAAGAAAAAAGAAAAGAAAAAATTTTTTAGCTACTACCATATATTTAGGGGAATACATCGACCCCCTCCCTAGCAGAAAAATAACTTGGGAACTCATTGGGCCAATATTCATCAATCTTTGCTCAACAAGGTTTTAAAGGGCCTTTATTTTGCTAATATTTGACCGATATTTTATAGCAATTATTCAGCCAATGTTTACCCTAAATAAAATTTTCAAATTCACCCAATATTTTAGTTCCCTTATTAACCCAATATCGGCCCTATACATATTTGTTAAGTTCCACCGATATTTTACAGGAGTTATCCATCCTATGTCTGTTCGATATAGAAGTGTTCGACTTTGTTCGAAAATTTTTGTAGTTGTCATTTTCAGTAATTCGATAAAAACTGAGTGTTTAATTAGAATGCACATCAGGTCTTCTGAAATCCACTCTAAAATATTACAAATAGTTCAAATGCAGATTTATCAATCTAATTTTTAACTCTTGCAACATAAAACATAAATTTTGACAATAAACTTGCCGCTTTACCTAGGTGAAATTCCAGTGATGCTGTAAAATGAAAGCTTAATCGGATTGAGCATTGTATCTTCTGAGCCCGCTTTAAAATGTAGCCAATAGCTCAAGCACAGCTTTAGCAATCTATTTTTTATATCCTGCAATATCAAGAATGATAATTAGTTTTTAAGGCCCTTAACATCACTTAGTTTTCTACGCCAAGGTACGTATTGCCTCCAAATGCCGAATAATGAGTAAAGGCATTTTTTCCTTTTCGAAATTTTGTGTGTTTAATTGTTCTATTAGTTCAGCTGAGGATTTTAAGACAAAGCATTTAAGTGGTGGTTTTCGTATTTCATAATAAATAATCTTAAACAAAAATTTTCTTACAATCGTCAATTTTACCAAAATTTTATATGAACTATCAGAAGTTTAAAAAAATATTTCTTTTCAAAAGATGAATGTTTATACTGTCCTAGGACTAGTGAGAAATAAACAAAAATGTCTTATGCGCAAAAAAAAAAAATTATAGGTAGATTTGTTTGTATTGCAACTCACTAATTAAGGAATAAGATATAGAAATATATATAATTAAAATGATTAGTCTTTCTTGGCTCAATAGATGTAAAAACAAAACTGGTCCTTAATTACAAGTATATAATGGTCTTATATATTTCTAGACAATGGTCTAAGAATGGCTTTCGATATTGGTCCGATATTGAGGTGTATAAGTTTTGTAATTATAGATACTAGAATAGCTTTATATTCTTGACAAGTATAAATTTTTTCTTGGACCTTTATAGGCTTACAATATAGGGCCACTATAGGGGTGTCTATATTTTTAAATTTTTTAATACTGGTCCTCGAATGTTCTTGAACATAGGATCTATATTAATTACTATATGGAACTTTTGTAACTACCACTACATCATTTAAATTCCAGTTCCCTAATATATAAGATATATGTTCCCTAAGATGTTCCCTAATATATATTAACTTGATTCATCTTCAGTTACCTCTTAATAGATGAAGGCTTACGCTGTCGGTAACTTAGACCTACAAAGACTAGTGACAGGCAGGCTTGTTTCAACAAACACTCTGAAAAGGTGACTTTTGTAAGTTATCTCTATTGTCTACTAAATCTTGAAAGAATTATTTACGCCCTCTTTCCTTCTGATCAAAGAATGTATTATGATAATTAATAATAAACCACGACTTGACCTTTATCAGCCATTCAAGCATTATAAACAAATTCATTACTATTCTATTTGGTGAAACCATGTGAACTGAAAACTACCATGAACATGCGGACAAAAAAACTACCAAGTGAGTGGTTTAAATACCGTATACTTTGGTTTTATTACTAGAATTATATATATATATATATATATATATATATATATCTATCT
>NC_092209.1:68066433-68102289 GCF_043381705.1 Parasteatoda tepidariorum
TTTTTTTAGTTTGTTTTGATACACATATAATTTAATAGGGTAGTATTTTTTATTTTCAAATTTAGTGGATAACAATTCTAAAAAATGAGTGAAAACAATCCCACTGACAATGCGACGGATTTAAGGTTACGTCAAGGTACGTCTCTTGTGAATATCAATTGATTGTAAGGTTTTCTCTTCTGAAATTACATTATGACTCATTCACATACATTATTAACACAAATACATTTTCCAGGGCGAGGCGATGAGGCAACCACAAGCAATTCCACTGGTTCAAGAGGTCCACGAGGGAAAAATGCACAATATTACCGTGATTACAGAGCACGGAAGCGAGCGGAGCAGGAAAAAGAGTCGTTGAATAGAATTAGTGATCCTTCTACGACTGCTGATTCTTCTACAATTAATGTCACAGGTTGCGAAGTTTAACTTCTTCCGCGCGGAGGGACTCCACGCACTTTTTTTAAAATTTGAATTGGGAGTAAGTAGAACAGTCGAATATGGAAAAATGGGGTGAAGTTTGATTGTGGAATAAAACCAGATACCTCGATTAGGCGAAATTATTTCCGATTTCTTGCGAACAATCTCTGTGTTCCATCCTACAAGTCAGGAAGTAGGATCTACCATATTGAATAATTGTTGTTGATTAATTTACGTCATTATGATTTTTTTTGGAAAAATCAATAGTAAGATATGGCTTAATTTCCATGCTGATCAGTAGTAAATGAGGTAAAATTTGGTAATTTCAGCCAAATCAGTCTTTTAGTAGTGCTTGTATAATTTGAGATGATGCAAAAATTTTCAATTTGATAACTTTATTTTATTTAGTACTGGGATCCTAGGCCCCAGCAATTTTATTTAGTAGGCTCGCTACCGCTCACCAACCTCGATTATGGCTTCACGATTATTGTTGTTCCTAGGCAGAAAACAGCTTTTCTACAAAAATTAAAATTATTCAGAAAAAAATATATATGTACTAAAACTAATTCTGTTTGCTAACGCTTATGCATCCATTTCACCTTTCCGAATAATATTATCTATTAGTATTATAAATACTCAGATCTATTAGTGAACAGAAGTAGTTTTTTTAATAACATTTATATTGTTATAACATTATATTATTCAAACAAATTTGATGAGTTCTTAACCGTAAATTATTATTTTCGCTTAACAAACGGGCGGATATATTAAATATTATTTTTGCTTGCATCTCATTGTGCATGAAGCTGATCGTTAAGTTCTAAATCATTCAACAGATCTCTTTTAACTGTTATTTCTAACTGTATATTAATGTCATTTGCACAAAAGTAAAAATTCTAAAACGGTTAATAAGATTACACCAGATTTCTAAATTACTTTTTGTTAAAATGTTGCGCAGAATTACATAATAAAAATAATAATAATTAAATAAAACATTTCTCTTAGTCTCAAACTTTGGAATTAAAAGCGCAAAAATAGCAGTACCGAAAATTAATTTTAAATTAGGAATAAACAGATATTTCTAGAAAAACAATACCTTTATGACTTTCATTAATTTTATGCCGATGAAAGCTAAAACAATATAGAAGTGAATGAGGAAAAACTCTAACCTTCCACGTGATTTTCCGGCCAATAAAAATGCACGGATAACCGCAGAAAACTGCGAAAAAATCATAAGATTTTAATATATAGTAAGAAACACTTATTAACTATGTTTTTTTTTTTTGTTTGCCAGTTGTTTTTCTTTCTTTTTGAGCTACATGCTAACACCTCCCAAACGTTAAAACTATAAAAGTTCTGTATTTAACTAGTCAGTACGCTAACTGTTACATGCCAGAGCTTTCTCAACGTTCTAAAATGGTAGCGTAGATGTAGTTGATTTGATTCCCACCGTAACCTTGGAAGTGTCTTGCTTGTCATGGAATTCGAGAACAGAAGGCACAAAGATTAGAAAGACTGCACTGGGGGGGTGGGCATACTGCACTAAATAGCTAGGGGCCATCGTGCGGTATCGCTGTTCTGCTAACAGCTTTAAAGCGTTGTTGTAGTGGGATTAAATTCTGCTATAACATTGAACCGTATAGAGCCTGTTGCGTAACTACCACTACATCTTTTAAATTCCAGTTCCTTAGTATATACGAGGGTGGTAAATTAAATAGTGGCAACTTAACCTTGAAACTCACAGAAGGGCGGGCATGCTCAAATAGGATATGGGAGCTGTGATGTGATGTTGTTGTCCATGTGTAGAGTGCAAAAAACAGTCGATCTTCTGATAAGAGTTGTTGTTGTGTGGCGTTAAAGTGAGGAGTTTCGTTTCCATCGCTCTAAAGCATGTTTTCAAAAGGTGATCAGCGGTCGTGGCCTAAAATCGAGGATGCCCGAGGCAAAAATGCAACAGAATGTTTTCGAGGATTAGTGGAAACCTGTGGAAATGCTTTACTGTATAGGACAGTAGCACGATGGGTTCAATCATCTCGTCTTTTTTCGTCATTAAGCCTTTTGAAAACATGCTCTAGAGCGATGGAAACGAAACTCCTCACTTTAACGCTGCACAACAACTACCCTTCTAAGCAGATCGACTGTTTTTTGCACTCTACACATAGACAACAGCGCCATCTCACAGCTCCCATATCCTATTTGAGCTTGCCCGCACTTTGGTGAGTTTCAAGGTTAAGTTGCCACTACTTAATTTACAACCCTCGTAAGATATATTAACTTGATTATATCTTGAGTTACCTCTTAATAGATGAAGGCTTACGTTGTCGGTAGCTTAGACCTACAAAGCTGGTGGTAGGCAGGCTTGCTTCAACAAACACTCTACATCGGTGACTTTTGTACGTGATCTGAACACTTGTATCTCTACAAAAACGACCAATTCAATAGGAACAATTTGACGGATAGAATTTGACGGATAGAATACAGTGAACAGTTGATTTGTAATTTGTGACTGCGACATTGAGCTCCTCGTGCTATTGCTACTCAGTCTAGATCATACTAGTAAAAGATGCATGAAACAGACACTATAGCTTAATCTATATTATTTTTATGTTACGTAGAATTTTTTTAAAAAACTTGAAAGCTTTTTTTAGGCACTCTTTCTTTCTGATTTAAAAATGTATTAAGACAATAAATAATTAACCACAACCTAACTTTTATCAGCAATTTAAATAAACCATTCAAGCATTATAAACAAATTTATTACTATTCTATTTGGTGAAACCATGCAAACAAAAAACTCTACCAAGTGAATGTTTTAAATACGGTATCTTTGGGTTTTATTGATATGTAAGTATATATATATATATTAACCAGAAATGTAATTAGCTTTCAAGTACGGTTATTTTATTTGATGTTTTCCCCGTGATTAAACTCTTGAATGCAAATTTTGATTTCATTCGACCATATTAAGTTTGAGCTTTAACAAAAGTTTTGTTTTTTCAAAAGCTTGTTTCATTTGCTCGAATTAAATGACTCTGTGACGAAAATAGTGCTAACCAACTTAATTTAGTAGTCTGAGTTCATGCATGGTATGTTCTATTTTACGAGGTTTTTTTCTATTGATGTTTAGTACCTGCTTTATCATTATTTGCAGACTCATATAAGTTTTTTTTTAAAATTATTTATACTATGAATCCTAAATATTATAAATCCTTTAGTTTTCTCTCTAGTTTATATCATTACATAATTTGAATAAAAGCTACTTAATGATCAAATTTTTAATAAAATTCAATGCAAAACATCTTAACTATTAATTTTAACTGAAAAGAGGAATATATTTAATTTTCTTTGTTAAATTGACAACGGAATAAGTATTTAAATATTTACAGCAAGTAGCTGACACCTAAATTAAAAATTTCAGATAAGTTACATAAAATTATATTATGATAAAATATTATTATGAGTAGTTCAATAAATTTAAATTCAGAACAAAAAAAAGTATGTGGTAAAAAAAAGAAGAAGAAAAACAAGAGCTATTTTAATCATTAAATCTCTTTTTTTTTTATAAACAATGCATTTAGTGAAATGTTCTTGTCATTTTAAAATCGAAAGAAAACTGAAAGTTGCTTCAATCTAGAACTCAAACGAGCTTACTTTAAGGGTACCCTTTTGTAAGAACAAGTCTTTCTTTCTAAGAAATTTCCAAGCTCATTATACCTATCTTACATCGCAACGTTTCCGGAAGAATTTGCTGTTCTGTTTCAATCAATTGACTTTATTTCCTCCTACGACATTGAGGTTCGTTTCTCAGTTTAAAACATACCTTTACTGTAAGCGTTGAGAACTAGCCCACCCTTTTCTTGTCTCTATTGTCTAACCTAATGGTTGATTCTAGAAAATTCACCCAGATAAATAATGGATAAACGGTAAACTGCGCCTATTTTTATAACAAAAAAATACGCAAACCAAAAGTTTTATTTAAATTGCTTTAAATCAACTCCATATAATTGTATCTGTTATATTTTTTTCTTCATTTCTTGAAATAAACATTACTGTTTCATGTATAAGAACAAACATCATGGCAAAAGATAATTAAATAGCCTAATTTGTCTGGTTTCTAATTCACAATTAAATTTAAAATATTTTAAGACTTAGATAAGTTGAAATTAATAATATCTGGATAATACTCGTTATCCATAGTGAGAGGAAATGGTGTAAATAAACACTAAATCGGAATCTATCAACACTACGTCACTAGATACTATCAGTTAATTTTTATTATTAGTAAAAATTTTATAACTTATTTTTTTATTTCAATTACCCTTGGTTTTACATTATTAAAGTGAGAAACACGTTATGTAAGTGGACTTATAAATCAACTAAACAAGAGCTACCACTTAAGTTTACCTGAAGAACTTCATAAAAAATATTTAGTTATTAAAGAATGCGAGATGTGAGATACACGTTATATAAGGGGACCTATAAGTCAAATAAATACACGTTCCCAAATAATTTTCAAACCACTAATTTGATAATTCATTTCATTTCATTTCATTTAAACTTATTGATGAACTGTATAAAAAATAATCAGTTACTGAAGAATGCACAAGAGATTACTGAATTTTTCCCCCATAAAATAGAGCTGTAATCTAGCGAACAACCCTGTGGATATCTTAATAAAAGCGATTAATCTTAATCACCTGCCATTTAATAATACTATATTGCAAGTTGAGAAAATACCATTGCAGGATAGGATTTAAGTAATCATCCACGACTACATATAGTTACTTTTTATTTCATTATCAAATTATGCAAATATGCTTTCAAAGCAATAAAGCTTTTAAAAGTTAAACACGTCAAACAGAAATTTAATTCATGATATCTTTAATGATATATATTATAGAATTATAATAAAAAAATGCTTATAGTTTTGTAACCTTACTATAATCCAAGGTTTGGGGACATATTTCGATAAATGACGTTCGTTCTTGAAAAAGAAACAACTATATGACGTTACAAGAGCATTGGATTTGATTGGGCCACTTAAAATGGAGCTTCTTATGCTAAAATGTTCTTAACAAATCAAATATAAGATAAAGAATATTTTGCTTCATTGTAGAAAAAATTCATCTGCACGAGATGATATTTATTAGTCTTTCATCAGTTTCTTCAAATGCGAAGAGGAAGACATACATTTAATACGATTTTCAGATGTCAATTTTTAATTCAAATTACTTATTAATGTATTTTCGCTGTTAATTTATGTTCTTATTAGTACGAAAGCATGCAAAAGGAGGCCGTACAACGTCGTTTCAAGAGATGGTGAAATTAAGGTATGTTCACGCTGGGAGCATGGCATGCAACAGGCGAGCACTTAAATGCAAACAGGCTCTCTTCATAGAGATAATGGCTTCTTCTTAACTTGCAAACAGATTATCGAAGCAATTGGAAGCTAAAAATTATCAAGTTTCAAGATTTTAACACAAACAGTTCTAGAATAATAGAGGCAAATATACAGACATGTAATCTCTTGTTTAGATTGAATTCCTATAGTTATTAGTAATGTTTAGTAATAAAAGATTAAATTTTTCCAATTTAGATTTCATCACAGCATTTATAACAGGTGAAAAGTAATTTAAACATCTTAAGTTTTATCAAGGGAAAATGTGATAAAGAAGTCAACTGTACAGTGCAAAAAATAAAAGTACGGGCCACTCTGAAAAACTTTTGAGCTGATGATCGGATCTTTAGGCTCTAGTACTCAATCTTCGAAGGGGTGTCCACAAATATGTGGATATTTTAAGTAATTGAAAAAATTTTCCACGCAATTATAAAACTCATTTATCCAAAGATAATTACATGCGAAAAATAAATTTCTAGTAAATATTTATTTATTTCATTTAATAATAGACGAAAAAATTTTCTACCGTAGAGTATACAATTTTTTACATTAAGAAATGTAATTTTAAATAGCAAAATACGAAGTTTGAACAAAATTGGTTGAATAGTTCTTGAAAAATCCATTTTTCAAATTGTGATTTTTTTTAAAATTTGATTGTGTCCAAAAACGTTTTAATACACTAAAAAATTATTCACGAGATATGGCGCAAATACGTACAAAGTAAAATTAACATTAATGGGACAAAACTTGACCAAACTAAAGGGACTACATTTCCTGAGTGAGGCTAATATTTAAATGAAAAAAATTGAGATGCGTCGAAAAACGTGCGTCTATTCAGAGAAAATAGGTTTTTGTGTTTCGTAACTTAAATATCTTCTACGTTAATTAATTAGCATATTTGAAGTCATCCCCTCAAAACAATAGTATTGAATTACGGAGCTATCATTGGATCAAAAGTTAATTAGGGTAGTTCATTGTATACGGAGAAAATAAATTCTGACAAAATTACTGCTTTGTTTGATAATAATTGGTATAAAAAAGCATAATTTTGGTTAATAAAACCAAAATAATTGGTGCATAAATCATTCATTAGTAAATGCGCCGTTTGCATGGCAACGGTTTACGGAAAACTCTGGTTTCTAGAATTGTAGTTTTTATTACCACACATATCGTAAAAAATACAAAACTAATGAGAAATTATCAAAATAGATGCTTAAACTTACTTTTCAGATTCAATGTGATTGATATTAAATATTTTATATATACTAGTGGGCTGAGCCCCCTGCTCTCTAACGCTCGCCAGCCCCCGAAAATTGCTACGCAATCTTATATGGTTTTTTCGCAAACCAAGCTCGCTTCGTTCACTACTAACTTAGGTACATTACAAATGCACAAAATTCTGAGAATTCGAAACAATCATTCAAATCCATATAAAAAACTTTTTTTTAAGAAGAAAATTACATCTTTTTAGTAAAAACTAAGTCATTAAAATAAATTTGAATTCAAATAAATGACACGTAATTTGTTAAACCTATTAGAAATGTGCTATAGTACAAAATCTTAAAGCGTAACAGCACGACTGAGACTCATTTTTCAATGAATAACTAATAACAATAATAAAACAAATAAATTCGTGATATAAATTAAAAATCGTCAAATAAATTCGTAATATGTGTTCGTAATTCGTGAAAAAAAGCGCTTTCGACGAAATACTAAATTAGAGATCTGTCGACAAAGACTACTCACTTCTGCCTAGCTTAATAGTATGAGTTTGCCATAGCTGATGCTCTCTCAGGTTATTTCAGTTTCCATTTTTAAAAGCGCTATACGTTGAGCCACATCAGCTAGATTTGGCATGTGACATTTTTAGCGGCAATCATTGGTCGATTTTCTAGCGTTGCCTTTCGGGGAGTTGTAATGAGACTTTTTTTTGTCGCCGTGTAAGTGGAATATATAAATAGATTCAATAATATATATTCAATGTATTCAAGATTTAATTGGTACTTAATCCCCCCCTTTAAGATATCGTGATAAAATTACTAAATTTTATCATATTCAAATTTCTTTGCATACTATAAAACCTTATTTTATTGCTAATTTTACCAAAGCGCTTCTCTGAAATTTACCAAGTTTTTTGTTGTTCCCATAGAGCCAGAAACACGGTAAATTTTATCATATTCTGGTAGATCTGGAAGGTTTTGACCATACTTCTTCTCTCGGTTATTTAGAATAGTCTGTAATCACCATCATTACTATGTATATATGTCACGGCGAAAGATCGAAATCGGTGGTTGTCGACTTTCACCATTGAATGTCGACAAACACCAAATACGTCGGTGAAAGATCGAATATTTCATTGCATTCTTGTACATTCGAACCCTCACCGGTGTATGTCGACAATCACAGATATGCTTTGGTAAATGTCCAAAATATTTATTACATTCGATTTGATATGAGTTTATTCGTGGATATAATTACATTTATTCGATATTTTAACCCTACACTGATGTTTTTTTAAGGTTAAGTACCACTTCCCGGTATACCCTACACTGATGTTTTTTTTAAGGTTAAGTGCCACTGTCCGGTATACATTTGCCCGGTATATCCTACACTGATGTTTTTTTTAAAGTCAAGTGCCACTGCCCGGTATATATTTGCCCGATACTCCAAACACTGATGTTTCTTCTAATCTATCGTCAGTAAGTATTAAAATATAGAATAAATATAAATATATCAAATAAATATATCAATATTAACGAATAAATTAATATAAAATTGGATATAACAAATATTTCGGACATTCCCTAAAGCGACTATGTGATTGTTGACATTCACCGGTGAGAGTCAGAAATAAGGGTATTTAGCAAATATTTCGGACATACACCAAGCGACTCCGTGAATGTCGACAATCTCTAGATTTCGGTGTTTCACCGTAACATATACATTTATTAAAACTTTGCTAAAATGTATAAGGTATACATATTGGAGAAAAACAAACAATTGTCAAGTAAAAAGGAAAAAAAAATTAAAAATCTGTTAAATCCGCAAAAGAAAAATCAGTGATTTCAAACGTTGAAAATCGCTTGATTGTCTGATGATACTAGAAGTTTCTAATAATTGCGTTTTACATCCTCTCAAATGTCCTGCGGAATTCAGACAGACATGGATGCTTTAATCTAGCCTTCTGCGTCAATTAGTTATAAGATTTGAATCTTTCCTCTTTTCTTCGATTAAATATCATTTTGCAACTCCCAATATACATTAATTTAGTTTTTATATTCACGATAGGAGTTTAAAATATATGTATAGCACGCAGGGATTTTATAGAAAAATACTTCTCAACCAGCGAGATTAAATTTTTTGAATTTCCATAAAAGTGCCACGCATATTTTTTTTTTCGTTTGGAGCACGTCTGTGACACAAGACAAGTAGTGGAATAAAAAGAGTAATACTTTTGAGTTCAGTAATATTTTTCTTAGCAGCAAAATTATTATAAAAAAAATAAAAGGTTGTAGAATTGTCCACATTGATCTATATCTAATGGTAATAACAGTATTTTTAGCAGATACAATTAAATCATTATTAAACGTATCGCAAAGTTAAGACTTTTACTAAAACAGTATAATTAAAACAGTTTCAACACAAATTTAAACACAGATTAAAACAGTTGATTTTCAGCAGATACAATTAAATCATTATTAAACGTATCGCAAACTTAAGACTTCTACTAAAACAGCATAATTAAAACAGTTTCAACACAAATTTAAACACAGATTGAAACAGTTGATTTTTAGCAGATACAATTAAATCATTATTAAACGTATCGCAAAGTTAAGACTTCTACTAAAACAGTATAATTAAAACAGTTTCAACACAAATTTAAACACAGATTAAAACAGTTGATTTTTAGCAGATACAATTAAATCATTATTAAAGGTATCGCAAAGTTAAGACTTCTACTAAAACAGTATAATTAAAACAGTTTCAACACAAATTTAAACACAGATTAAAACAGTTGATTTTTAGCAGATACAATTAAATCATTATTAAACGTATCGCAAAGGTAAGACTTCTACTAAAACAGTATAATTAAAACAGTTTCAACACAAATTTAAACACAGATTAAAACAGTTGATTTTTAGCAGATACAATTAAATCATTATTAAGCGTATCGCAAAGTTAAGACTTCTACTAAAACAGCATAATTAAAACAGTTTCAACACAAATTTAAACACAGATTAAAACAGTTGATTTTAGGATTTAAGATCTTGCAATAGTAAAATTAATTTACTTACCTTAAGCATTTTAAATTATTTAACCATTTTTCAGTTAATTTAAGTTTAAAGTTTTTTATAACGTTGTCTTGTCCGGAAAGATCTATCACGTGATAATGACAAACTAAGGTAGACAACGTTAAATATATTAAAAGCAGACAGCTGTTTCGGATGCTCAAAGAGCAACCTTCATCAGTGCAACAGAAAACAATGAGAGAACAGAGTAAATATATATAGAAAGATGACGTCACAAGAGGGTTTAGAGCAACGGCCAATAGGAGGGAAGGGTGAACGGAAGACGACGAATAAGAAACAAGGAACACTTGATAGGTCATTGACCAACAGTTTGGAATTTTTGAAAATATGATAAGACTCGTAAAAATCTAAATCGAATATTGAAGAACAATTTTGAATGACTTTAGAGGAGGAAAAATTAAAATTATGATTAGAGTCCCAACAATGTTGGGCAATAGATGAGCGTTTAAATTCTTGTTTTTTGANGCCGAATTTAAAAACCATAAGCCAGTAGGCGAAAAAACTTAATTATTTTTGCAGTTATCTACAACTTCTAATCTTTACTTTTTTTTGTCTTTCTCGACTGCGAATAATCAGTTTAAAAAATGCTAAGAAATAGTTAAATATTTGCAACTTTTGCAAGTGCATAATGCTCTTTTATTTACTCAAAGAGATAAAGCACTGTGGCAAAAAAAAAAGAAATGGTCAACTTCGAATAACTTTTGACTGGATCGCCACGCTCTAGGTCTCAATCATAATGGATTGAGGGGGTGACGGAAAATATGTTTATTAATAAGTGCAAACAATATTTTGAGTTTTGAAATCAGTCACACAAACGTACTTTCGTAACTTAAAATATTTTTATGCTTTTATTAAGTAGCATATTTGAGTTTAGATATTCAAACAAACAATTAAAGCAGGAAAAAAGTAATAAAAAGCAATAATATAAAAGATATGTGTGTTGGCTGGACAGCACTTCTTCAGGGGGCACACTGACAACATAATTTATTAATTGGGTTTAGATTTATTGATGATTTAAATATTTTTGATAATAATGATTTTGATTTAATTAATGATACTTATCCTAAAGAACTAAATTTAGTTAAGACAAATTCAGAAGATAATTGGGCATATTTTTTAGATCCTGATATTAAATTTCTTAGCAATAAAATTTTCATTGGATTATACGATGACAGAAGGGTTTTTGAATTTAATGTAATTAGTTTAACACATTTAATTCCAACCTTCAATTTAAGATTTTTAAGAATATTGTTATTATTCATATTCTTAGGCTTAAATTTATTTGTAATGAAAAGACAGATTTTCTTTCAGCTATAGAGACTTTCAGGATTACCTTAAGGAATAATAATTTTCCTTTTAATTACTATAATTATGATGTTTTAATTCAAAATATTTTAAAAAGTTTAAATAGTTCGGTTGATATTGAAGCTCGCATAAATAGGCCCATGCGGTGAAATTTAGGATTTCTTTTCCAAAGCAGATGGCAGCACTTTTTAAAAGATTTTCTGTTCATTGAATATCTTTTTATTTCATTGTTCAAGATTTTCAAATTGGGTCAGCACTTGATTTATTTATAATATTTTCTTACTGATTTGGCAATTTATATTTTATTTTGATTTAGATATTCTAACTGTTACTGGAACTATTTTTATTTACAAGTGGGCGTTTCATTTTTAAGTCTTACTATGTGTACTTTTAAGTAGCGTTTGCTGGCTCATTATTTTTCTGTGCTTTTCAATTCTTGTAATGATTTTTTCTAATTTGTCTATTCATTATGGGGCCTCGAGGCACTGTCAGTTTTGCTTTTTTCACTGACAACAGAAAGGCTCCTGTGTGTTGGTAGGCAGTGTGTCCCCTGAGGAAGTGCTGTCTTGCCAACACACACATTTTTTATTTTATTGCTTTTTATTACTTTTTCCTGCCTAAATCGTTTGTTTGAATATCTAAATTAAAATAAAGCAAATTTAGTTTTAGCTGCTTTAGGCTCTTTTCCATTTTGATTTAATGTTTTAATTATTAATTTACCTTTTTGTCTTTTTCGGTATTTGTAAATTAGATTCATTTTCTGATTAGTAGCATATTTGAGGTCACTCCCTTGAACCACCGCGATTAAATCCTAGAACGTGAAGATTCGATCATTAGATATCAGGTTATTCAGGGTGGTTCACGTTTTTGGCGTACTGTGCATCAAAAATAAAAAAAAGGAGATACGTTCCCTTTAATTGAAATAACATATAGTTTTAATCAGTGCATATACTCATTTGAAGGGGAGGCCAAAGTGATAAATTAGCTAATATTTGTAATGGCTTGTTTAAATATGAGTAAAAAGTAATTCTTCTTGATTATCGGCCACAGGGGCAGTCTGAGTACGTCCATTAACAAACCCACGAAGAGTTTTAGAAAATTCATAAAATTAGTTGCTTTTGAATATTGTTTCCTTAAACTAACGTTAGAAGTAGCTGCCAGGAACCGCTGCAAACAACTGTTTCTTATTGCACTATTTTGTATCGTTTTTTGTTCTACTTCTCTTGAAAAGTAACACTCTTCACTATAAACTACAAAAGGAAGTAGCTATTACAGTAGTTTCGCTGCATGTAGCATGCTACTTCCGATCACTGCCATAAGTTTAAGGTGATGCTTGGATGAATAATTTCCTAATATAACTGAGAAAAAAGTAAATTTGCGCAGAGAAAAGAAAGTATGGAGAGAAAAATTTTTTTACCGCGTCTCTGGCTCTACGGGAAGACCAAAAATTTCGTTACTTTTAACTGAAGCGCTTTGGTAATGATTCTGGTAAATTAACAATAAAATATACACAGAAGAGCCAAAAAAACTGGTATACCTGCCTAATATCGTGTAGGGTAACCGCGAGCACGCAGAAGTGCCGCAACACAACGTGGCATGGATTCGATCAATTTGTGAAGTAGTGCTGGAGATAATTGACACCATGAATCCTGCAGGGCTGTCCATAAGTGGGGGTAAGAGGGGGTGGGGATATCTTCTGAACATCACGTTGCAAGGCATCCCAAATATATTCAATAATGTTCATGTCTGGGGATTTTGGTGCAGCGGCACTCTTCTGAATTTAGACACTTCCGCTGGCCACCAAAATCCCCAGACATGAACATTATTGAATATATTTGGGATGCCTTGCAACGTGATGTTCAGAAGATATCCCCGCCCCCTCTTACTCCCACTGGTTTATGGACAGCCCTGCAGGATTCATGGTGTCAATTATCTCCAGCACTACTTCACACATTGATCGAATCCATGCCACGTCGTGTTGCGGCGCTTCTGTGTACTCGCGGGTACCCTACACGATATTAGGCAGGTAAACCAGTTTTTTTGGCTTTTCTGTGTATATTTTATAATGTATGATAACAATTGGTAAAGGTGGTGGAATTTTAATTTTTCCATAATACCTGGCAACATGCCACAAAAATCGGTTAAATTTACTTTTATTCAGTTAAATTTACTTTTCAGTTTTGTATTTTTTACTAAATGTGTGGTAATAAGAACTATAAATTTGATAATCAGAATTTGTGGTATACAGTTCCCATATGAACGGAAAAATTATCATCTGCATGGTTTCAGTACTGTATATTTGGTTTTATTACTATATAGTACCGCAATTTAACCAGAATTTTTTTATCCATGGAACTTGTATTCACGCTTTATGTTGATAACTTGTGTATTCTGATGACATTTAAAAAATAACTTTAAATTGCAATTTTTTCCTTTACCAGTTTTTTTTATTTAACTCTAGCCATATTATTTATATTTTAATGAACGTTCTATATATTTATTGAATGTTCTATAATAGAAATTTCTCTCATTTAATGAATGGTCTATAATATATATTTCAGCTAGCTAATGAATGTTCTATAATATATATTCCTGTTATTTAGTGAATGGTCCATAATATATACTCCTGTTATTTAATGAATGTTCTATAATATATTCTCCTGTTATTTAATGAATGGTCAATAATATATATTTCAGCCAGATAATTAATGTTCTATAATATATATTCCTGTTATTTAATGAACAGTTTATCTATCTCTTGCTATTTAATGAACGCTCTGTACATATTCTTGCTATTTTTTGCTAAAAAGAGAGATGTATATTTACACATTTCACAATAAATTTAGATAATTAAAATAAATTGGTTCATAATAAATTTTTTCATTTGAGTTTAACGATATTTTCTACTGACTATAATTTTTTGGGATTCAACTCAATTTTTTAAATAACAGAAAATTTTTTATTTCTCACTTCACAAGAATTACTGATTCACAAACTTAATCGAAAAAAACTATAAATGGAAACTTTGTCAGAAATATTTAGTTGTTTTTGATAAAATAACATTGAGACTTATTAAAAATTAATTGCTCTAGAGTTATCGACGAAAACATATTTACTCTTCACAAAATTTTTATTCCTTTCTCAACGCAAACTTTTAGAATGTATTTTTTTTTCTCTAGCTAATAGATATCAGTAACTATCCTGGAAAGTATTCCTGGGGCGTTAAAAGATATTTGTTTGTCCTAGTTAGACTTGCTTTTGGTAAAAAGTGGCGTGGAAGTCAGACTTTTTTTAATGATGACATAGACACGTGTAAAATGGCAGGCGTAAATGACACGTGTAACTTTGAATTTAAAATACATTTCCTTTCATGAAGTCGTTTGGTGAAAAAGTTAAAGTTAGGTATGCACAAAAAATAAAGGTTTATTGATTAAAAGTGCCTCGCAAATTCAAATTGGTAAAATAGGATAGAAAATTCATCTTTTAATAAGGTTACTCAGTTTAGAATCCCAGCAATGGCTGGTTGATGCGAATTCTGCTGCCGACTCACACTGACCACAGTGCTCAAGTAAAATATCCCAGGGGTGGACAAGGTATGGGTTAGAATCTCATTGCCTTCAAGTTTACCACCGGAGGTTTTCGAGTCCTGCTTTCCCTTTAACTCAAAAACGTGTTAGTTCCATCAAAAAATCCTCAGCGAAAGATAGTTTATTGTCCCAATCCTTGATCCAGGAGTTCCCTTGTTTTCTTAATTAGGTTTAAAATTACAAAGCTACAGAGTTGGGCATTGATCGTCGCAAACTCAGAATTGGGTCAGTTGTTCAACAGCGGTTATTGAAAAATTTACAAGTATTCTTAGTTTATATATTTTTGTATTTTATTGAATATTTCATAAAATCGCACAATTCCATGTACCAGCCTCATATAAAAGAAAAAAAAGAACATTGGTATAAAATATTTTAATTACCTTAGGATTTGAGAAATTCATGCATTTTTAAAACTTATTTAAACCGAAAAAATGCCACCCGCACCGTAAAAGAATTCTGCATCAAATTAAATAATAAAGTACTTGCACATTGGGTGCATGTTCCGTCAAATCCACTTCACCTTAAAATAATATTTCGCAAATTTTAAAGTAATTTAATTAGAGTTATTCATTGTTTTTACGGTGATTATTACTGTAACAATTACGTTTTATTAGATTTTTTGTTTCGTAAGATGTTCCGGTAAAAATGGATTTCACGGTGAAAAGTCCCGGTACTCTTTAGTATTTATTGTAATTTGCGTTTTACCGTTCTTTTCCTTTTTCACTGTATCATGACCAACTACCTGTATCATGACCGACTGCGTGAGGGTTCAAATCCAAGTGTTTGACATCTGTTCCATTCCTTCAACCAATGAAGAGTTCTCAGTATCCTGTTCTCCTCGATAGATGACCCTTGAACTATTAGAAAAGAAGACTCTTATTCTCATGTAGATAGAAGAACCATTTAGTTGCTTACCGCAAAAAGTCTAGTATTTCCTGTCTCTCACGACAGGTGACTCCACCTGAAAAACGATTTAAACCACTTTATACAGTTTGTTTGGAAAAACACAACTCAATTACAACTTAACTCCAATGTCCATTACCTAACAAAAAACCTAGCATAACCTAACTCCAATGTCTAGTTAAATTTAGTTCCAGCGGTTTTTTAACCATTCTAGTTGTTATAGGTTTAAATACCGTAAGGTAAGGAACGTTGCTAATCATAAACGTTACGGTTAATTGGATGGGCAAACTTCTGCCCGTTATTTTGACTTTATTTCTTAATTAAAAACTTTATATTTTTATTTTATTTATTTATTTATCATTATTATTATTTTTTTTTAATTTGTGATGTAACTTCCCTACAAGATGCCATTCTTAAACAAGAATAAATAAAAAAGTCGAAATAAAACGAAAGATGCATGACAATTAAATTGTGTTTTAAAATGAATTAAGATCCACACAGTGTACTACACACAATAATTTATTATTTTTTACATTAATATTTTTAAAACAAAAAATTAAAGCAGCGAAATATTTATTCAATCGCTACTTTTTTACTTTTAATTTATTATTTCCAAAATGGGAATATTCGAGATACGTCCTTTAGAACTAATGTTTCATTGTCTTAATATTCCATTGTATGTGAAAACTGTTGGAGACAAGATAATTTTTCATCTTAAGAATCTTACATTTGCTATCTTTAAGCGAAAGATGAATTACTACTTTGTGAATAGAGACCATTTATCTTCTTTGATTATTTATCGAAGCATTTTCTTTTAGAAAAAGAACTTGATCCAGTTTCAGTATTGATAACCTTTTTGTATCATCGATTTCTTAACTTTTATTATGGAAATGAAAATAAATTTTTTTATAGAAAGTGAGCCGGACAGAGAAGTTTCTTTAATTATGCATACACCGAAAAACGTATACATTTTCCGAACTCAAACATCCACTATTAGAAAATTTATCAGTAAAAATGGTTAAATAGACATTTATTTAATTGCTATATTACCATATTCAACCAAAATAGTCAAATGACCATAAAAATGATGATATTCGCACAATTATGCGCTAGAAACAAAATTTTATTGATTGCTTTTACCTAATATGTTTTAACAACCAGAATTCTATCCATGTTGACTAGGCCTATTTTATGAGGCCATTTTGTTTCATGAAATTGGGTACATAATGTATTTGAGAGGACTAATCGGTCATTATAATCATCGGCTGAACAGGGGTTCGAATACCAGTTTTGACACCACATTCTTCCATTTCTTCAATGCATGAAGCTTTTCTAGTGTCTTGCATTCTTCAACCGGAGACCTTAGACCTGTTAGAATACGAAACTGTTATGCACAGGTGAACGATGCAGCATCAACAGACCTACAATGTCCGGTTATTTTTAATTTTTATGGTTAGAAATTACACTAGTTATAAATGGTTACAGTATATTTTTTCATTCATGATGTATAGAATTGAAACCGTATAGAGAACTGTATGGTTTTGTATTTATAGTTTTTTAGCTGTATCAATTGAAAACGGTTTCAAAGCTGTAAAAGTAAAGAAATGCTCATAATCATAAACGTAATGGTTAATTGGATCAACAAACTATTTTAAAGTAATTTAAGAACGTAAATTCGCACAGTGTAGTTTAAACGGATACTATATTTTAAAATCAAATTATTGTTTTTACATTATTCATAATCTAAAAACAATTTATGTTTCATTTACCAGATTTTTTAAAATCTTGAATGATATTTAAAAATTGCCTTCTTTTAATTATGTCGCAAACTTTGTCAGAATCTGAGGACAATTTCATTTATTAACTCAAAAATTATTTTACTTCATAATTAAGTCCTAAAAGGAAATCACGAGTATTTTGGGCCTGCAATGTACTCTTTTTTTCAGTACGAAAATGCAAATGACAAAATCTTGGTAAAAAAGTAAAAATAAAAGAAGCGGTAAGGATGGATAGGAAATGGATAGAAAAGTATCTTGGCGAACAAAGAACACGGTATCCTTAGGCCAAGGAAAGTATGGATAGCAACAAATGGTTTGGAAAGTATGGTCAAACAATTTTCTTTTTTTCTTTTTCTTTCAATTTCATTTAATATATTACTGGGGGAATATCAAGTCTTCCTTTATAATTTTAAGTGTGCCGTAGGAATATCAATTTCTATTTAAATCACTGTTATTAAATTGAAAAAAAAATGAATATTAAAGAATGAATATTGCTACTGCTAAAAAAAATCTACCAGCTTGAAAGGAAAAGTTAGCAAATATAAAGCTGAGGACTATAGCTAATAAAATTGAATTATTGTTAGTAAAAAGGCTTCAATCTCAAACAACTTGGCAAGTTAATTCAGTATGGGTTGCATTGAAAAGATAAGACAATGTGATTAGGCTTAAAGAATATGATAAGCATGTCCACTATCAGGAATTCACTTATGGAACAAAAGTCTTAAATCTGATTTCTGGAATGGCAAAATTCTGATCGCACTTGACACTTTTATTACTTTATACAACTTAGTGCTCTTAATTATAGGGTTTCGAAATAACACCCCGACTAATATTGCCCTCTATGAGGCGGGCCAAGTTTTTGAGTTATTGTGATCAACATCGCATTGCAGACTTTGTAAGTGGTTTGCAAAATAGTTATAGACTGAAAAGGAATAGTTCACTAGTTACGCTGCAAACCTGTAAATTTTACAATCTTCTGTAGATTTTAATTATTTAAAGTCTATCGCATCAGGTAGGTATAGGCACTTTATTTACGTCGCGCAAGAGCTGCACAATGGGCTATTGAAGACGGTCTGGGAAACATCCCGGAGGATGATCCGAAGACACGACATCGCAATTTTGATCCTCTGTAGAGGGGATGTCTCCCCTGCTTTAGTAGCCCGACAATCTGCGAGTGAAGTTGAGCACTTTACGGTAGAACAGTTTAATGAGAACCGATACCGTATACTCTCAGCCACCCACTTATTAACCGCAGCCAGTGAAGCTTGACTTTGGTGTTCTTCTGGGAACCGTGTCTTTGCGATCAGTCCACTGCGATATGAAAATGGATTCATTGGCCAGAGCATATTTTCATACAGAATAATTTACTCCAACAAATTAGCCCTCTCAACGCCCTGAATAATTAAAACAGACTGCTCTGGAGGTGATTTCCTGAAGGAGCAACTCTGATTCACACAGGTTGTAGTAAGAATGAGATATACACTGGAAGTGGAGACTTTTCTTTTAAATTTGGGAAAGGGGGAATATTTCTTGAAAGCAGAAATGCTGATTATTATTCCGTTTTCGGCTCTGTATTGATCGCCGTTACTAAAAATTACTTCCTTGATTAAGTCTAATGCGGAGCCCCTGACATACCTTTAGACATCAGGCTTCCATAAACACCTCTGGGAAACAACTGTCACCGCATTCATGATATGCCATTGAGACTGCTGGTTCTTCAATTAGTTTTAAAGGTGACAGGATACATCAAACTGCGTTAAGTCAATTGACTACTGGACATTTGAAAAACCACAGATTTTATCACTGTGATTCGACATTTCCAGTTTGCACCAAGTGTAGAAAAGCAGAAGACACTTCGCAGTATCCAATCGACTGCATTAACTTGATACACGAGGGTCTTCTAAAGAGACCAGTGTGTGTTTTGGAGGTATTTAAGGTGAACGAACTTATGGAGCTGATTTGATTCATATCTGAGGGATAAGTATCATTCTTTGATATCCTTGAAGGTAGCTTGATTTATGTCTCTGCTAATTAATATAATCCTTTCACTCGTATATTGTTTGTTTCAAAACATTCGGAAAAATATTTAATCAGAATAATAGTATTCCTTTAAGTCTTCGGTTACTTTTTTTTTTCATTTTTCATATCTATTGTCAACATTGCCATCGGTGTTACTTTCACAATTTTGTTCATGTTTTTAAATCCAGATTATGATGTTATACTCTGGAAATATTATTAGCTTCTTTTGTGCTTCTATACAGTTGCGAAAATTTGAAGTGTGTTGATTCAAAATATTCTGAAAGTTTGACCGAACTTAATTGCGGAATTAAAATCCATTTTTGAAACTAAAGAGCTTATAATATACTCTCTAAGCATTACTAACTTCTCTTAGATTTCTACACTGTTGAAAAGTTTTGAAATGCATTGAGTTTTAATTAAATAATTTGCTGGCAGTCTATACGGGGGTTCTAAATTTAACTATATTATTGTGCAAAATAGTGCATCTCAAGCTTGATCACTTCATAACATAGTTAACAGAAATATAATTCAGTTAAAAAACTTTTTATGTTTTATCAATTATGAATAACAATATGGTTCAAGATATTGATAATATGTTTTCAACGCTAAATTAATTTTTCTGAAAATGTGTTGTAAAGTAATACGAGTTTCAGGTCAAGGTTTGATTAATCAAACATAATTTCATAAATTAAACTAAGCATTTTACAGATTTATCGACTTTTAATGTATTTAGATTAAAAACAGGAAACTAAATATATATTTCAATAATTTATATTCTTAGTTTTCTTAATAATTGAAGCAAAATAGTTGAAGATCATTTTTATTAAATCAATTTTCTAATAATTTGTAAAAGTTCTTTGCTTGTAAATATAATCTGTAACTTTTATCATTTTCGGTGCTGATCGCGTAATAATAATAAAAACAGTAATCATTAATCATCTTGGATAAATTCCAGATCTTCATAATCCCTAAGTAAGGATCATGAGACTGCACTGTGTATCTAATGCTGATCATTCTAACCATTTAAGGGAAAAATAGTTAAGCACCTTCTGGCTATAACATTCATTTGGTTAAGAGTGCTAGATCAGCATTTGCTTATTTTAGTTTTATCTATTTCCTTAATCTTATGGGTAATTACTGAACCACTAATGACTTTCTTAGTGAATAGGATAATTTATTCAATCCAAAATCTTTTAGCATCTATGCTATTGTCATTAGCAAAAGAAGTGTCTGTCATTGGAAAAGAAATATTACAATAACAATAAGTATTTGAAGTGCGTTTAAAGTACATCTTTTCTTTCGTAATTACTGTGGTATATTTCAGTTATTACCGGGCATTAAGCCAATAATGGCAGAATTTTATACATTTCAGTGAAGTAAAAAAGTACTAGTTATTAAAAAGTTGCAATTTCTTTGTTTTCTTTATGTAAATACTTATGCATCCTTGTATAAAAATGGTTTTATGCAAATATTTACTTATGTTTAGATGAATTTTACCTAAATCTACATACTTCATTTATTTTTTCAATGCTCTTCAGGGTTTAAACTTTAAGTTATGATTGCAATTAACTTTAAACTTAGTTTATAGAAATTTTTTAATATTATTTTATATTATTTTATTTTATTTTCTCGTGAGAAGAACGAAATCAAATGATTACAAATTTTTTCTTTAAATATCATAGAATTATTTAAAACCTTACCGTCGATTGTCTTATTTTTTCTGAAAACTGCGCAACATTCTTCCCCAACGAGCAGAAAATTGAAGTAAGTATTAACAATTATTGATGTTTAGATTTAACTACGCCCTTTGAAGAATGTAAGACTGCTCAATTCAGTATTAACCTGAAATAATGTAATCATTTATACAATTTGTAGAGTTTTTCAACACCAAATTTGGATAGATAATACACCACAAATTTTACAGTCTAGAGTTATCTATGACGTTTCAATACACCACTTTCGTCAAAGTAATTGCCACCATTACTTGCGTTGAGATATGTTACAATTTCCAAAGATGAGCAGAGAAAAAAAATCTCATGCAAATACTGTACTGTATAGTAATAACAGTTCTAGTAAAAAAAATATTTGTTTAATAAAACCAAAATAAATGGGATTTCAACCCATTAATTTAGCAAATTTTTCCGTTCATATGGTGAAGTTTTGCTGATAATTCTGTTTCCAAAATTATAGTTTTTATTACAACACTGCAGTAAAAAATGCAAAAGTGAAAAGTAAATTTAAAATAATGAAAGGTTTTCATGCCATGCTCTAAGGTATCAAGATAAAATTACCAAATTTTATCACATATTATCAAACCATAATTTATTGTTAGTTTTATCAAAACCATTAGCAAATTTTATCACATAATTACAAAAGATTTCTTTTGTAAGAAACACAGTAAATTTTACCATACTTTGGTAGTTTTAACCATGCTTTTCTTCTCGGTGTGTATATGTTATTTTTTTCAAACTTTTTATGCCAGATATTTGTAATAAAATATTTTGCTATGATACTTTTTTACAGACAAGTAATCCAAATATTACCTATCGTTGCTTACTTTATAGATATATTATTGTGTTCAATCATGCTTTAAGAAAAGCGGATAACGAGAGAAATGAAAGTTTTTGACAAAGATTGAGAGGGACAAAGTATGACGCTTTTTTAAAATTGATATTCCTGACAAAGTATTATTTAAAAAAAGATCCAATGCATAATATATCTCAAAAGTTTAATGTATGAGTATTTCATATTTGTTTTTCAAATACTTTTTTTGTTATCTTTCATTCATGTGCTTAAAGAATTAAAAAGAGTTTAAAGAAATCCTCTACCTTTACCCTTCGAGTGGACTAGTTTTTGTAACAATAACTTATTTTTACTGAAAAACAAGTCAATAAAAATATAAAACTACTTTTAATAAATTTTTATGCTTACAATAAAAGTTAAATTTCATTTTAAAAACTATACCCATTTGCGGAAATATAAATTGATTTGTTAATTAAAAGTGAGGTGTTTTCCAATCGTATGCAATTTTTTATACATTATTCTTAGTTTTAAATTTTTATACTTAAAATAAAAATTAAATGTGACATTTTTATGAAACATTTACGAAGGACAACGGGTAAGTAACATTTTTGCGAAAATGAGATTTTTGTTGGTTTTGGAATCTGTACAGGTAAACGCAATGTTCAGAGTTGATCCGAGACATGTATCATGACTACATCTCGAGTTACTTCACCCAATGTTTTTTGTTTATTTTTGAAAAAGGATATACGTAGCACATTCCCCGTTTCTACCCTGACTTGCGATAACTATAGCAACAGTGTATCACGGAGAATCGAATAATCGAGAATAGATTAAAATAATTGTATAGCAATCGATTACAATAATAATTATTGTAATCAGTGATAGAATAACGCGTATCAATATGAAGCTTTCGTAATTAGGGACAAAGTGAGGCCAATTAACTTTGATATTATTATTTAGCAGTTAACTACAGGCGCTTATGGGTGATTCTCACGAAACATGACAATTCACTGTCCTTGCTCCAAGATCTAATTCTATAATACTAAAAGAACCTTTTTTTAAAATAAAATTAATAAATAGCATTGCTGTTAGCATCCTAAAATGACTTTGCACTAGCATTGACTGTTTTGTATACTTAAAAAATTTAATTAAATATCAAAATGTCATTTTTCCGGCATGTCCCAAACAATATTTCCAATAATAACTAGCTTCAAAACTTCCCATACATTTTTCAAAATCTAATTTTTTTTTATCTTATCCTATGTAAGCATTTCTAGAATATACGCAGAGGGTATTGTTTACTAAAACTTAGTTTAAAATAATTTTTTCTGTCAATAATTTGTTTGTTCCATGAAAATCTGTCATTTTCCTGGCTACTTTTATTTAATGATTTATAAGCAAAATAGATAGCGCCAGGAATCAATATCTTACGTTAATAGATTGATTAGATATCCTCCTATCTGAACATGTCTTGTTGAATGAATAAAGAACCAATTTTCTGGCTCAAAATATATTTCAAAAAATTTTTCAAGGTGAGTTGGTTTTTATGCTGTCATTTTCCTGGCTTCTTGAAATCATTAATAACAAAAACTACATAGATTTATCTGAGTTATTTTAAGAAATACTGTTGTTTTCTGCAGAATATAAACGTCTTCGGCCAAAATATTAAATTAAAGTTATGTGCTATAAAATGGCGAATTTGTCATTATCCTGGCTATCTTTTTCCTGGCTTATGAATGCCAGGACATTGAAGTGTTACCCGAAATTCTTCTTAACTGCTAATACTGTAAAGAGGGAAAGCAAATATTAACCTAATACCAAGCTTATGTATGATTGTAATATGCTTGGATGTAATCAAAGTTATTTATTTATTTAATGATTGATTATTATATCCAATTTTATTCTGTACATATCAGCAACAAAAAATGTTTTGTTTCGTTCTACAGTGGATAAAAATAATTAATTTATGCAATTTATGGTCCATCTAACATAAAGGCTTAAGTTGAGTTACTTGCTATAAACTTAAAATGACTGTTTTTTAACCTTCTAAGGTAATACGTCATTTTCCTGGCATTCAAGATTTGGTGAATTTCTATTTTATTTTTTTTCTCGAGCAAATGTCAATAAACTACACTGCTGTCTATAAGATATTAATAAGTGTAGCTAAGGAAGTATAAAAAAAATTTTCAATTATTTTGAAGACTTTAAATTTGAAGAAATTTTTTGGTCCGAATTGTCATGTTTCGTGAGAATCACCCTTATATGTTTAACACAAGTACACGAGGGGAGTATTTTATGAAAATAGTTTTTGACTCCCCAGAAAAATAAATCGATGCAGCTCAACAGTTTTCCAGCAGTAACCGACATATCAACGCTACTGAAACAATAAGACTGATGGAACATGTCAAGAACAAGTGACTTTTCATACAGCCATGATATACCTAGAAAAGTTGTTATTAGGTAGTACATCAACAGTTTGGTATCCCACCCATTCTCTTTGACGGCAGGTAAAAAGGATGTTCCTTAACTCCCATCTCTTTAAGCTTATCCAGCTGAACGTAACCATTAACAGCAACAAACCAGAAAACCCTTTCGAACAATGTTGTTTGTTATTAGTTCTATTCGATACTACAGGGAAGGCCAAAGACTCAAACAGAAGCTAACTCAGTTACACAATATCTCAAAGAAGACAGCGATGGAGTAAAGGTCACTGAATGAACAATTTCTGTACATTCTTGACTGTTAGCTAGTATATATGATTTGTCATCAACTTTTACATTGTGTTAAAATATTTATTTGGGGAATATAATGATTGCTTTCAAAATAAATGGATAATTCTTACTTCATTACTTTTTCTCTTCTTTCTTTTTTTGCCTAGTAAAATGGAATGTGTGCTAAATTTCAAAAATGCACAGTTCGAACAGCTATATCCATTTCTTGATATCAAATACCGAGTTATTTTCTAGACTGCCTAAAAAGGGTATCCAACAATTTGGTAGCAATTAAAATAATCTTTCCACAATTGACGCAGTTTATTTTTTTTGTGGTTTTTCTTGAAAGTACAGATTTGTAACATACCCCCTTTTAGCAATGATCGCTTCAATTGTACTCTGATCCTTAATAATGGCCGCCCGCGCACTGTCCTACCCATAATTATCCTCAAAAATTTCAACGTAGGCAGTTTGTAACGTGCACAACCTAAACAGTGTAACTACAGTGAAGCCTAATATATTTATCACGGGCATTGCTTCACTTATTATCGGAAAAGATGTATTTATTTACTTTGCTTCCTAATTTTACTACTCTGCTGTTTATATAACAACTCTATTAAATTAATTTCGAAAATAATTAAGAACCATTTAAAATTAGTTTAAAAGTTAAAATTATTTTAAAATTATTTTAATTAATATTTTTAATACATTTAATCCTTAGGTGATTTAAATTTAAAAAAAATTTATGATTGTAGTCTTAAAACAAAACTTTTTGCAAAGCATTATAAGTGAAAACTCTAATTAATCCGTGAATATATACATAAAAATTTTCAAGCCATTTTAGTTTTAAATGCAAAATGTGCTAATGATTGAGATTGACGTTTATAGAATGCATAAATACTTGATTGTAAGACCTCCAACAACCTTGAGTGGCAAGTCAATTAGAGCTTTATTAATTACTTTATCTAAAGTGAAAGATGTGAAAGCATGCTTAGAAACTTAGATAACTTAAATATTTTATTTATAATTTAAATAGAGCCTTTTAAATTGAAACTTAATTTAATATTCATTCATTAGTACTTAGATGGTGGGATAAAATACAAAAAAGATAATATAAAAATAAAATTTATTTCTTAATATTTTGAGAGGAATTATTAAGAGAAATTTAAGAATGTAGTTTTATTAAGAGGAATATAATTTTTAGATTAAGCTGTTATTATACTTAAATAAAGCTAACATTTGCTATGTAAATTTAAAAATGTGCATTTTATATTGCTGATATATTTACGAAATATGTATTTTAAACTAAAATGTTTTCTTCAATCAGTATATAAATTTCTTATTTTAAAAGTCTAAATTAAATCGATGGAAAAGATATTTAAATTCAATATGTTCTAAAAAACAAATTCCTTAGCAATCAAAACTTTAAAAAAAATTTCAACTCAAATTACATGTTTGTATTATTTAAACCTATAACTAGATATAAATTTAAACAAGAATCAGAATATACTTATGAAAAATCACTCGTCTTTCATGTTTATTGAAGCAAATTTTTTCATAAATGCATTTTACTGCAGAAAATAATTGTAAATACACGAAGTTATAAGCTTAGATATAAACTTAGATATACACGAAGTTATAAACTTAGAAGAGTAAACTGGAAATGCTGGAAAAGCGGGAAGTTTTTAAATTTATATAATAAAATTTACCATATAGTTTTACTAATTGTTTAAATGTAATTTAAAGAATGCCTCACAATTCTAAATTCATCTGCAACATAAAATTTCTTTTGGCACTGGAAGCATAAGCAAGAACTATAATGACACTTTTTATGGCTTCTTTTCATCAATTTCGTACGCAGAGACGTATTTTCTACACCACAACTTTAAAAAACTCAAATTATTTTTTTCTGATTGCTTTTTAAAGATACCTCACGCGAGTACTTATTCCTCATCGGCCGAAAAAGGGATATTAGCATCGTATTTACATCAACATTTATATTTTATTTTAAACATAAATAATTTTCCAATATTTTATTAATTATATTTTTGCTATGTATTATATAATATATTATATTTTTATTACATATTATATTTTAATTATCTATCATATTTTTCGAATAAGTAATAATCATGAAGATCACGAAGAATCATTGAATAAAGTAAATTAGCAGCATTATAACATTGAAGGAAATATTATTATCAGCAGTATTAAGAATGATAGACAACTATATGCCTTTCAACAAGAATTGCACTGAGGTCTTCTCAAATTAAATGGATATTTTTTTCCCTTTTAAAACCATTTGTTCAACCGATCCGGTATCTTGATAATGTTTTTCAGTATGCATAACATTTATGTTTTATCAAATTTTAACAATTTCCTGCAGTTTTCCCCTTTTTGTACCATTCAATCACCCCATCCGGTATCTTGATATCCGGACCCTTCAACATGTTTAACATTTAGGTCTTATGAAATTTAATCAACTTTTTATTTATTTTCTGATTTTGATACCATTTATCCACCCTATCTGGTATCTTGATAAAGCCCTTCAATATGCACAACATTTTGGACTGATAAAACTTAACAACTTTCAGCTGTTTTTCCATTTTTGTACCATTTTATCACCCCATCTACCTTGATAATGCCCTTCAACATGCTCAACATTTAGGTCACATCAAATTTTAACAGTTTTCTGATGTTTCACCCCTTTTGTACCACTTAATCACCCCATCCGGTATCTTGATAATGCCCTTCAACATACTTAGCATTTAGGTCTTATCAAATTAATATCGACTTTCTATTTTTTTCTCTTTTTGGTGCCATTTATCCACCCCATGCAGTATTTTGATAATGCTTTTCAGGAAACTTAACATTTAGGTCTTATGAAATTTAACCAACTTTCTATTTTTTTCCCTTTAGTCTTTGATGTTTCTCTAACCTCTTTGGTGTTTCCATAGAACCTGAAGCATGGTAAATTATACCATATTCTGCTAGTTTCGACCATACTTTTTTTCTCGGTGTATTAATACATGCATTATACTTGCATTAGTGCATTTTATTTAATAAAAAAGCATTAAAAAGCATTTATATCATTTTGTTTTTTAACATCTTGTCTAATATGTCTTTTCACAACTTACCACAGTTTAAACTTAAATTAGGTTGTATAATTTTTCATTATTAATTTTTAAGGGTTTTTCAATATATTTAAAACTATTATTAGTAATTTTAAAACTCCTGTATTTCACTCAGCTAGGATGACTCTATAGAAAATTAGATTCAACAACATATAATAAAAGAGAAACTAAAATTTCAATAAAATTTATTTTAATTAATTTAGCAACAGCTATTCAACTCTACTTAAATTATTACTTAAGACAACTTAACAAGAAAAATAATATAGTGCTGCCAATAGATAGAGGAATATCCGAATTTATTTTGCCGCATAAAAAAATATATAGATATCTTTAGAAAAACGGTTTGGTTATGTTTTAAAGGATTAGTATTCGTCAGTATTATTTCTTTGGCTATCAGTAAATACTATAAATAGTAAAAAAAATAATAAAAAAGAACATCATTCAACTTATTGCCTATCTAGTGTGTTTAAAGAAATATAAACAGATACTTTTTGATGCAAATGATGCAATTGAGCAAACAATTCGGTTGATATACTAGTAAAATTTCGAGAAAAACCCAATAACGAGCTACTTTAGATGATAGATAAGTGGAAAAACATTCAAAATTTGAACTTGAAATAGTTTACTTCGCATTCAGTAAATAATCGTCTTATTCAGAAATTTTTTTTTTCATTTTTATGCGTCTAAAAAATATTTTATGAAAGCTATTTACAGTTTTTCACAAGAAATTGTTGAAGCGACTGGCATTTATTGAAGTATTCGAGTACAATCGTACAATCATACCAAATAATCAGTTTCTATTTTTTTTTCAAATTTTGTTAGATTGGTACTTAATCTAGTAGCAAACTCCTATTTTTCTATCAGGTATATTAATATTTTTGACTATTTTACTAAACCATATAAACTATCATTTGAATGAATGATCCACATTGTAAGACATTTCTGTAAGGATACAAAGAATACGTAAGATCTTATTCAATACATATTACGTATTCAATACATATACATATTACGTACACTACGTAAGATCTTATTCAATCACATATTAACGAGTTTTAGGTAAACAGATTTTAGAAAAATATCGGTATTTCCATGAGCATTTTCTAAATAAACTTTGTTCCAGATGTTTAAATATATCGTTATGTATTCTTTGGTAAATAACCTCCTTGGATGTTGTGGGTAATGTTTTTACCTAGCATGGGTTCGCTTGCGCACAGTGGGACAAAATCAGAAAAATGCGGCCAAAATTTCAAAATTAACTTCAATGTTCTAAAAATTGATCAGCTATAGGTTTTTTGGGTCGCTGATTTCAAATATGAAGTCAAAATTTCGAAAAAAACAATATGGCGGATCCAAAATGGCGGATGATTATTGAAAAAATTGTAAGTAAATAAATAAAAATTATTTACTAGTAGTTTTTGAGTTCTTTGATTACAAATTTGTGATTAATAATTTTAATAAATAAAGTAATGGATGTAAAATCGCAAATATTTATCAAAACAATTTTAAACTAAATAAATTGAATCAAAATATTTAAGATTGTTAGTTACAAATTCGATTATCGAATTTTAAAAAGATAATGAATCTATTTTGCTAGATATAAAGAATTTTGAAAATGTTATTACAAAAATAATAATCTCAAGTTTATTTTTATAATTTTTTCATTAATTTCATCATTATTATAAAAATGACCCGAACTATAAAAATCTATATATCAGCTAAATTCGCAAATATTCGCAGCTAATTTTTGTTTAGTTCTTGAGTATATATGCCAAACAAATGTGCACATTTTTTTTTGCCTCGGCAACGTAAGGCTTTTTTATAGAGCACTCTATAGTTACAATTTCATTGTACAGGGCAGAAATAGGGAAATGGCTCTGGTTTTAATACTATTTATATAAAATAATGAATTCATATATATCTTAGAAATACGTTTATGTATAAATCATGCATAGTTTTAATTTTTTTATTTACTATAAGAATTTATCATATTAATTAAAATGTAACTGAAAAATTTAATTTTTTTTTATTTCGACTTTGATTCCATTTAATTGATATTTCCAATAATAAACCAAAAAAACAAAATACACCGTCATATTCCTTGGACATTTTATTACAAGAAACTATATTGAGATTTTTTTTTCTTAAAACTTCATTTTTTTATTTTTGACCGCGAAAAATGATTTTTGTTCCACAGTGCTGCGGTTCGATATCCGTGCGAAAATTTTGGTGACTGATTGATTTGTAACAACCAAAATTAGGCTGTCATTCTTTTTACCAGAAATGTTATTTTTGTACAGTACTATAGTTGTAATGAATTTTTTTCTTCGTGATTACAAATGATTTCTACATTAAAATTGTGTGTCTCATTAATTCCTAATTTCTCCGTTTATGTTGCGGTGGCATGGGTTGCATTCTAATGCAGTGTCCTCAGTGGTTTCAGAGGCTGGAAAAGTTTAACACAGCAGAGCCGAGACGTAATTTGCAGAGTTTTTCTTATTTAATTTCTGCAAAATTTACTAAGATTACGGTAAGAGTCACGGAGGCTCAGGGGATAGAACACTCACATCCCCATGAGGTGACTAAAACTCTATCCCAGTGATAGCTAGTCCATATGAAGTCCGGTCTCGGCTCAAACCGACTACAGTTCTGACGTAAAATATTCCCAGTTTTAGACGGGTGATGGATTAAAATCCTATTGAAGACGGGCTAAAGGTGGGAGATTTCCGTGGTTTTTCTTTTTATATAAAACCAATAGTGGAGAATTCTATCAAGAAGTCCTCCACAAAAGACTCGTGGTTTTCCCTCCATGTAACGCAAAAGCGTGTTAGTTCCATCAAAAAATCCTAAGCGAAATCTATTTTGTCTCGATGTGTGATCCACAAGTTGTCTTCCTCTCTGAGTCGCCTTTAAAATTACAAGGTTCCAGAATTGAACAGTTGTAAACTAAAAATTGGGACACCAGTTAAAAACCAGATATAAATGCATGCCCAATTATTCAGGATTTCCCTTATCTTCTAAGTTTGGTTTAAAATTACAAGGCTACTCAGTTGATAGTTGTAAACTCAAAATTTTGTCTTCAGCCTAATGCCGGATATAAAATAAGTCCGTTGTAAAAATTTCTTAATTCTTTCAGAAAATTTCCGTTTTCTATTCTCAGTCATTTTACGTAAGACTGCTAATATACAATTCTCAGTAGGAACGCATGAAAATTTTTTGGGCAGTACAATTGATTTAATTGATTATTCTGGTGGATCGAAATAAAAGTCTATTCTCTTAAGATTTGCTACCAATAAGTGTAGACAATAAATCTTGTTAAGTAGAAACGAGTTTTGTTCGATCGTTACAGAACACCACTCAAGATTGAGATGTCTTTTTAAGAGTAGTAACGATATTTGTATTAGAACTAATACAACTTATGAGATATAAAAATTAAGCGACAATAAGAAAATCATCAGAAATATTATCCGTGGCAGAGTTTTCGTACAGAAATACTTCCTAAACCAGGATGTGAAAACGATTGAAGAGCTAGCGTTGAGAAAATAGAAAAATAAGTCACATTTAAATAAAACTTTTCTAAAAACGTCACTACAAATCCAATCTTATAATAGTATAAACGCTACAATTTTTATGTACAATGTAAATAATTACGGATCAAATGACGGTAAAAAGTACCAGTTCCCAGTGAGCCTCTGCCGTAAAATTAATTTTATCGTAAAATCCATTTTTTTAAAATTTCATACCGTATATTTTGCAGTGATAATTCTTTGACTGCAGGGATTCACTGATTTTACAATATATAATGCTTTAAAAATTACGGCACATAATTCTATTGTTCTGTAAAATTTTATATAAAATTTTTACATAATTTGATTAAGCATATAATTAAGTATGTAATTTGTATTTTTTATTGATTATATATTTTGTATTTTAAGTATATATTTGCATTTTATTATTAAGTATATAATTTCCATTTTTATCCTTTTTTTTTAATATTACGTAATTTTATCTGTATTTCTTTTTGTGTAGAAAAAATATTACAATGGAGAAAATTTTGTATTTTTTTAAGGAACTATGTAAAATCAATACCAAGGTACAATTGGATGTAAAAAATATCAACCATTAAAAGTAAAAATATGTGATAAACAGTAATAGTATGAAAAATAATGAGTATCCTGGAAAAGTACCGTCACCCTGAGTATCGGTACTTTTAAATCGTTTATTTCAAAAATATGAGCCGTTTATTTCAACTCTAAAACTGGTATGTAATAAATATTTTACAAAGATTAGGAAGACCATAAATTTTAATTATATTCAATAGCATTTATTGACAGTATTAACTTAGCATAATTATAGCAATATTTTTAAATCCCTTTTTTTAAAAATATGAACGAAAATGATCAATCACTGAGAAAAAACTATGGTAAAAAAAGAGATATAATTAGAGATATAAAAGAGAGATATAATTTAGAAAGCAAAATTAAATTCAGGTACAAGACCCTGTGTCCTTAGCGTAGAAGAGAAGATTATGGTGCTGTTTATGATCAATGAGTAAATGTAAAGTAAGATAATAGTAGCCAAAATAGCATTGTCTTATCTTTAGTTTTAAAGAAATTTTATATAGTTTATTTTATAATATTATTATTTTCAGTACTATACAGTTTTTCATTTTTTAAGTTTCTAATTTTTGGCAGTTTACATCAAAAATTATAAACTGTTTAGTATATTATTTTTGATGAAAACTGCTTTAGCTTTTAAAATAAATTATCAGACTTATTGAAAAGAACATTTTGAATGATTGGCGCTAAAAATACTCTATCGAAAGCCATAGACAAACAAATAACCTATATTAAAACACATGACATAAAAATGTTACATTCTCATTCTTCTTCTATACATTTTGAAAAGAGAGAAGAGATACATATGATGGATCAAGTAATAATGCAGTTTTTATTGCTGATAAAGGAACTATGCAACATTATGGTTGAGGCACCAAAAGTTTTTTGAAAGAATTAATATGGATTGTTAAGAAAGGTTATACTAAATAAAGAATGTTAGCAAAAATGTAACAGATTACACATTACATTATAAAACCATTAACTTAAAGGTTGTTTTGCAAATCAAGGATAAAAAATAA
The DNA here is from genome assembly GCF_043381705.1 of Parasteatoda tepidariorum. Classification (NCBI taxonomy): domain Eukaryota; kingdom Metazoa; phylum Arthropoda; class Arachnida; order Araneae; family Theridiidae; genus Parasteatoda; species Parasteatoda tepidariorum. Next base: position 68,099,656 of record NC_092209.1, read on the forward strand.
TTTTTAAAAATAATAAAGATAATTTTAAAAAAAATAAAGATAATTTTAAAAATTATTCTTACGATTCAATTCAAAAGATAATTTTTAAAAACTGTTTAAATTTTTTTATAAAAACAAATCTGATGTAGTTAATTAAAGAATCTGTAAATAAAGGTTAAATTAACCAAATCTTAGGATTTAAATTTATTTTCAGTTCCTAAAGAAATATATTTAGATTAGTGTCACCCACATTTGTTTTCTTCTGGACCAAAGTTTATGGACAAATTTGTTTTTCAATTTTGATAAAATTTATTGCACAAAAGGTTTGACTTTAAGTAACTAAATTACTTAAGTCTTTTTAATTAATATAATTGGGAAATAAATTAATTAGTTAACTTAATAAATTAAGTCTTTGTAAATTGAAGAATAAAAAAAAGGTAGAACTAAAGAACTATAGAAGAAAAGAATATAACTACACACTTTGTATGTATTAATAATTAAAATAAAATTATTTTTTAAAATATTTTTAAAAAACAATTCAATTCAATTAAAAATTAAATTCCTTAAGTTAATCAGCGAGTGACTTTTAGTCTTAGCTTAATATAACTAATTACCAAGAAATAATTGTCAGACATAGGTTCAGTATATAATTCCACTTTTATTTACAGAGATTTAAAAATACTAGAAAAATTAATTTAACAGTGTTGATTGAACTTTATTTTTTATTAGTTAGAAAACTTTCAAAAAAAGATTTAAATTTTTAAAAAATACTTCTTAAAATTATAAGTAAAAATTAAAGCCTACTTTTTAAATTAGTTGCACTGATTTAAATGAATGTATAAATAAATAACACATTAAACAAAAGGTTGCAATTACTGATAAAAATAAATTGCTAACGTGATAAAAATGATTTGCTAATTTTATAGTAAAACTTATAATTAACTCAAAATTCATTTCAATTATGATTACTGAGTTTGCCCCATAAATTCTTCAGAAAATAAAAATAAACTTCACGCCTTCATATAAAAATTTAAAATGTTTATAACGTTTTACTTGTTTTCATATTTAATAAGGTTTAATATGCAATAACAAGGTATATAATTTTTCTCAGTATGAGAACTTTGAGTGATTTTTATGCCACAAGAATATTACATAAAAATTACAAAAATGATGAATTATTGATATTATTATTTCATTGAAGAGCAAAGCACATTATAATTCAATTAAAATCCCACTAGTATATGTGAACTTCAGTTTCATTCAGATCATTAAAATTCCATTAAACAATTGAAAATTCACTTTTTCGCATCCTAGAATGTTGCTTCTATACATTTAGGTTATACTGTGCTTTTTCTTAATGCTTTAAACATCAACATTCCTGTGTCGCTAATTCTATTTTCATTACAATATTCTCTATTGAATATATTTATTATAATTCCATTTAAATTTGCGTATTGCAAATCAATAAATGTCCCCCTTTAAAATTTATTATTTAAAGACCTCCAAATTCATTATAAACTTAACTTGAGTAATTATTAATATAAAAAAAAACATAAGAACATTTGAGGGTATTTCTAACAAGGTTAAGACAACAGTGCTAACTACAGCTAATTTTTAATTACATTGCTACTTATGTTATATACCCTAAATATTCACTACAAATGCAAAGTATTTCTGTTTAAAAGAAACGGACTGAATTTTTTTTTTCATTAAATTTAAGACATTTTGCCTTAAACAGTAAATTTATCGGAAAACTATCGTTTTCGTGACATGTACTACTCTATGTGATATGTCCGTGACATCTATGTTATATGTACTATTACATGTTATACAGCAGTGATATCTATGTGATATGTACTATTATATGTGATATTCCCATGATATCTATGTGATATGCACCATTCGCTGGTTTATGTGAAACAAATGCGAAAAACATTTCATTAAATAAAGCAAATTATTTAAAATATTAGAGAAATTATTTTAAGCATGTATAAATAAGTTTAAGCTAAGTACTTTAAATAAGTTTAAACTAAATACTTTAATCCATTTTCTCTGCAAATTAACAATTTTTTTAAAAACAAAATTGTGTTTACTGCACAAATAATTAGTAAGTAAAAAGTAATAATTTTTCTTAAATTATTTCACTAAATTCTTGTTTGAAATGACTTTTGGACATATTTTAAGTGTATAGCGAATGCTTTTGGATCATGTTTAATAGCAAAAAATTTTGCAATTTCAAGAAATTGACAATATGGCGGCCAAGTTCGCTGTTTGTTACATGAATTGATTAAAAAAAGATATTGATTTCGGTGGTTTTTTTGCCAAGTAATATCAATCTTCTTGTCGGATTGAGTCGATAGACTACTAATGCAAACAGTTATGAAATGCGTGTATATTTTCAGTATTGGTCTCATAGGATTTCATAAATCTGTCATAAAATGATTTTATATTATTTGACTTCTATTCATTTCGGTTTTGTTAGAATCTACAGTAATATTCTGTCTGCGCTGAATGCATGCTTCATTGGCAAAATTTTATTTTAAGAAATATTCTATATATCTATCTTAAATTTATAATTCTTGTTTTAGATAGTATCGTAAAAGTAACTTTACTGATTTTGATGTGCATCATCTATTACTGTAATCATAAATTTCA
>NC_092209.1:68102789-68129648 GCF_043381705.1 Parasteatoda tepidariorum
TTTTTCTAAAGATATCTATATATTTTTTTTATGAGGAAAAATAAATTCAGATATTTCTCTATCTATTGGCAACGCTATGTTATTCATCTAGTTAAGTTTTCTTAAGTGATAATTTAAGTAGAGTTAAATAGTTGCTGCTAAATAAATTTAAAATTTTTTTTAAAATTTTTAGTTTCTCTTTTATTATATGTAGTTGAATCTAATTTTCTATAGAGTCATCCCAGCTGAGTGAAATGCAAGAGTTTTAAAATTACTAATAATAGCTTTAAATATATTGTAAAAGCCTAAGAATTAATAATTAAAAAATATGCAACCTAATTTAAGTTTGAATTGTGGTAAGCATTAAAAGACATATTAGACAAATTGTTAAACGACAAAATGATATAAATGCTTTTTAATGCTATTTTATCAAATAAAATTTACTGCAAAAAGTTGAAGTACTAATACACTGCGAAAAAAAGTATGGTCGAAACTAGCAGAATATGGTAAAATTTACCGTGCTTCAGGTTCTATGGAAACACCAAGGAGCTCAGAGAAACATTAAAGACTAACGGGAAAAAATAAAAAGTTGGTTAAATTTCATAAGACCTAAATGTTACGCTTCTTGATAGGCATTATCAAAATACTGCATGGGGTGGATAAATGGTATCAAAAAAGAAAAAAAAATAGAGCGTCGATATGATTTGATAAGATTTAAATTTTAAGTATGTTGAAGGGCATTATCAAGATAGCGGATGGGGTGATTGAATGGTACAAAAGGGGAAAAACAGCAGAAAATTGTTAAAATTTGATGAGACTTAAATGTTGTGCATGTTGAAAGGTCTTATCAAGATACTAGATAGGTCGGATAAATGGTATCAAAATGAGGAAAAAAGAAAGTTGGTTGAATTTGATAAGACCTAAATGCTGTCCATGTTGAAGGGCAATATCAAGGAACCAGATGGGGTGATTACATGGTACACAAAGGAGAACAAAAATAGAAAGTTGGTTAAATTTGATAAGACCTAAATGTTATGCATACTGAAAAACATTATCAAGGTATCGGATGGGTTGGATAAATGGTATTAAAAGGGAAAAAATAGAAAGTCCATATATGTTTCCAGTGCCAAAAGAAATTTTATGTTGCAGATGAATGTACAATTGTAAGGCATTATTTAAATTACACTTAAACAATAAGTAAAATTATAAGGTAAATTTCATTATATAAATTTAAAAATGTCCCGCTTTTCCAACATTTCCAGTTTACTCCTCAAAGTATGTCTAACTTTATAATTTCGTGTATTTGCAATTATTTTTTTGCAGTAAAATAAATTTATGAAAAAATTTGTTTTAATAAACATGAAAGACGAGTGTTTTTTCATAAGTATATTCGGCTTTTTGTTTAAATTTATATTTAGTTATAGGTTTAAATAGTACAAACAAGTAATCTGAGTTGAAAGTATTTTTATTAGTTTTGATTGCTTAGGAATGTGTTTTTTAGAGCATATTGAATTTAAATATCTTTTCCATTGATTAAATTTAATTTTTTAAAACAAGAAATTTATATACCGATTGAAGAAAACATTTTTGTTTAAAATACATATTTCGTAAATATATCCGCAGTATAAAATGCAAATTTTAACTTTACATAGCAAATGTTAGCTTTATTTAAGTATAATAACAGTTTAATCTAAAAATTATATTCCTCTTAATAAAATTGCATTCTTAAATTTCTCTTAATAAATTCCTCTCAAAATATTTAGAAATAAATTTAATTTTATATATCTTTTTTGTGTTTTATCCCACCACCACCCAGGACTAATGAATGAATATTAAATTAAGTTTCAATTTAAAAGGCTCTATTTAAATTATAAATAAAATATTTAAGTTATCTAATTTTCTAAGCATGCTTTCACATCTTTCTCTTTAGATAAAGTAATTAATAAAGCTCTAATTGACTTGCCACTCAAGGTTGTTGAAGGTCTTACAATCAAGTATTAATGCATTCTATAACCGTCAATCTTAATGATTAGCACATTTTGCATTTAAAACTAAAATGACTTGAAAATTTTTAAGTATAAATTCACGGATTAATTAGAGTTTTCACTTATAATGTTTTGTTTTAAGACTACAATCATAAATTTCTTCAAACTTAAATCACCTAAGGATTAAATGTATTAAAGATATTAATTGAAATATTTTTAAAATAATTTTAGCTTTTGAACTAATTTTAACTGGTTATTAATTTTTATCCGAAATTATTTCAATAGGGTAGTAATATAAACACTAGAGTTGTAAAATTAAAAAGCAAAGTAATTAAATCATCATTTCCGATATTAAGTGAAGCAATTCACGTAATAAAATATACTAGTGGGCTGCGCCCCCTGCTCGCTAACGCTCGCCAACCCCCGAAAATTGCTACGCAATCCTATATGGTTTGCTTCGCAAACCAAGCTCGCTTCACTCGCTACTAACTTAGGTACATTGCAAATGCACAAAATTCTAAGAATTCAAAACAATAATTCAAATCCATAATTCAAATCCATATAACAACATTTATTTTTAAAAAAGTTTCATCTTTTTAGTAAATACTAAGTCATTAAAATAAATTTGAATTTAAATAAATGACATGTAATTCGTTAAACCTATTAGAAATGTGCTATAGTATAAAATCTTAAGATAAAATTTCTAAAACTGATATTTCTTTAAAAAGGTTAAAATTTTGGCGTGAAAAAAAGGGCTTTCGACAAAATACTAAAAAGAAATCTATCGACAAAGACTACTCACTTCTGCCTAGTTTAATAGTATGAGATTGCCGCAGCTGATAGGGTGAATTTCGGAAGAGATCACATTTGATGAGAATGCTCTCTCTGGCTATTTCAGTTTCCGTTTTTAAAAGCGCTATATGTTGAGCCGCCTCAGCTTGATTTGGCATGTGACATTTTTAGCGGCAATCATTGGTCAATTTTCTAGCATTGCCATTCGGGGAGTTGCAATGAGGCTTTTTTTTTGTCGCCGTGTAAGAGAAATATATATATAGATTAGGCTTAACTGTAGTTACACTCTTTAAGGTTGTACGCGTTACAATCTGCCTACGTTGAAATTTGTGGGAATAATTTTAGGTGGGACAGTGCGCGGCCATTATTAGGGATCAGAGTACAATCAAAGCGGTCATTGCTGCAAGGGGGTATGTTACAAATCTGCACTCTCAAGAAGAACCAAAAAAAAAAAATAATAATAATAATAATTACTGTGTCAATTGCGGAAAGATTATTTTAATTGCTTCCAAGTTGTTGGATACCCTTTTTATGCAGTCTAAAAAATAACTCGGTTTCTGCTAACAAGAAATGAATGAAGCTGTTGGAACTGTGCACTTTTTGAAGTTTAGCACATATGCCATTTAACTAGACAAAAAAAGAAAGAAAAGAAGAAGTAATGAAGTAAGAATTATCCATTTATTTTGAAAGCAATAATTTTATTCCCCAAACAAATAATTTGACACACTGTAAAAGTTGATGATAAATCATAAGTGCTTGTCACCAGTTAATAATGCACAGAGATAGTTCATTCAGTGTGATGCCTTCCATGGCAGTCTTCATTGAGATATTGTGTAACTGAGTTAGCTTCTGTTTGAGTCTTTGGTCTTCTCTGCAGTATCGAATAGAACTAATAACCAACAACATTGATCGAAAGGGTTCTCTGGTCATCCAATTCCTTGCTGTTAATGGGTACATCCAGCTGGATAAGCTTTAAGAGGAACATCCTTTTTACCTGCCGTCAAAAGGAATGGGTGGTATACCAAACTGTTGATGTACTACCTAACAACCACTTTTCTAGGTACATCATGGCTGTATGAAAAATCACGTGTCTTTGACATGTTCCGTCAGTCTTATTGTTTCAGTAGCATTGATATGTTAGCTACTGCTGGAAAACTGCTGAGCTGCATCTATTTATTTTTCTGGGGAGTCAAAAACTGTTTTCGTAAAATACTCCACGCGCGTACTTGTGTTAAAACATATAAGAGCGTATAGTTAACTGTTAAATAATAATATCAAAGTTAATAGGCCTCACTTTGTAACTAATTATGAAAGCTTCATATTGTTAAGCCTCATTCTAGCACTGATTACAATAATTATTATTGTAATCGATTCTCGATTATTCGATTATACACTGATGCTACAGTTATACCGAGTCTGTGTTGAAACGGGGCACGTGCTACACATATCCTGTTTCAAAAATAAACAAAAAACACTGGGTGAAGTTACTCGAGATGTAGTCATGATACATGTCTCTGTTCAACTCTGAACATTGCGTTTACCTGCACAGATTCCAAAATCAATAAAAATCTTTCTTAAAAATTTTACATACCCGCTGTAGATATTTCGTAAGAATGCTACATTTAATTTTTATTTTAAATATAAAAAATTAAAACTAAAAATAATATATAAAAAATTGCATGTGAGTGGAAAACATCTCACTTTTAATTAACAAATCAATTTATATTTCCGAACATTGGTATAGTTTTTAAAAAGAAATTTAATTTTTATTTTAAATATAAAAATTTATTAAAAGAAAATTTATATTTTTGTTGATTTGTTTCTCAGTAAAAATAATTTTACGTTACAAAAACTAGTTCACTCTAAATGTAAAGGTAGAGAACTTTTAGAACCCTTTTTAATTCTGTAAACACATTAATAAAAGATTTCAGAAAAAAACATTTGAAAAACAAATATGAAATACTCATACATTAAACTCTTGTGATATATTATGCATTGGATCTTTTTTTAAACAATACTTTGTCCGGAATATCCATTTAAAAAAAAGTGTCATACTTTGTCCCTTTCAATCTTTGTCAAAAACTTTCATTTTCCTCGTTATCCGCTTTTCTTATAAAGCATGATTGAACACAATAATATATCTATAAAGTAAGCAACAATAGGTAATATTTGCATTACTTTTCTGCAAAAAAGTATCATAGCAAAATATTTTATTGCAATTATCTGTCATAAAAAGTTTGAAAAAAGTAACACCGAGAAGAAAAGCATGATTAAAACTACCAGAATATGGTAAAATTTTCTGTGTTTCTGACTCTATGGGAACAACAGAAAGCTTTTGTAATTTCCATCGAGGGGGCTAATGGTTTGGATAAAATTAACAATAAAATATGGTTTAATAATATGTGATAAAATTTGTTAATTTTATCCTCATGTCTTTCAGCATGGTATAAAAACCTTTTATTAGGTTAAAGTTACTTTTCAGTTTTGCATTTTTTACTAAATGCGTGGTAATAAAAACTATAATTTTGAAAACAGAATTTCCGGCAAAACTTCACCATATGAACAGAAAAATTACTAAATGAATGGTTGAAATACCATTTTGGTTTTAATAACCAAATTTTTATTTTATCTTATTTTTTTTTTAACTAGAACTGTTATTGCTATACAGAACAGTATTTTTACCAGAATTATTTTCTCTGCGAATCATTGGAAATTTTCATATATCTATACGCAAGTAATGGTGGCAATTACCTTGACCAAAGTGGTGTATTGAAACGTCATACATAACTCTAGACTGTAAAATTTGTGGTGTTCTATCTATCTAAATTTGGTTTTGAAAAACTCTAAGAATTGTATAAATGATTACATTATTTCAGATTAATACTGAATTGATCTTTCTTACATTCTTCAAAGTGTGAAGTTAAATCTGAACATCGAATATTTATAATACTTACACCTGCCTGCTGTTCATTGGGAGAGAATGTTGTGCTTTTCCATAAATTTCGCGAATAATTAGTTTATGCTTAAATTATTTAACTAAATTCTTGTTTGAAATGATGGTAGGACATATTTTAAATGTTTAACAAATGCTTTTGGACCATTTTTAATGGCGAAAGATTCTGCAATTTCTAGAAATTGACACTATGGCGGCCAAGTTGACTGTTTGCTTACATGAAGTATTGATTGCGGTTTGTTTACATGAATTGATAAAAAAGTATTGATTGCGGTGGATTTTTTGCTAGGTAATGTCAATCTTTTTGTCGGATTGAACCGTTAAACTACTAATGCAAATAGTTATAAAATGCGTGTATATTTTTAGTTTTAGTCTCATAGGATTTACATAAATCTGTCATGAAATAATTTTATAATATTTGACTTCTATTCATTTCGGTTTTGTTAGAATCCACAGTAATATTCCGTCTGCACTGTATGTATGCTTTATTGACAAAATTTTATTTTAAGAAATATTCTATTTATCTATCTTAAATTTATGATTCTTGTTTTAGATAGTATCGTAAAAGTAACTTTACTGATTTTGATGAGTATCATATATTACTGTAATCATAAATATCAGTGTTACAGAAAAACAAACAATGTGGCAGACACTTTGCACCAAATAGTAATAAGTATAATTACTTCTCATTTATTACTTTTTGTGTTACACATTCCGTATTCTGTTACACATTCTGTATTTTGTTACACATTTTTTTCCGAATACAGTTTGTAGAAATTCCGGAATTACAGATTGTAGAAAAACTTAGAAATCAACTACAAAATGAATGATACATTTCATTTCAAATCTCCTTTTTTTTATCACAAAGACAACAAGTGTCTGCACGAACAGTTCGACGACGTTTGCAGCAGCATGGCGTGCCAGCATGGCTACCATGGCTTTGGCTTCTCATGACGCTGAATCACAGGCTGGAGTTCATCCAATGGTGCGATCAACGACGAACCTGGTAGCAGGAATGGCATGACGTCATCTATTCAAACGAATCCATGCTCTGTATACAGCATTATGATGTCCGCATCCGTCGTTTCAGCAGGTCAACGTACGACCGTATGTTGCTCACACTGTCCTGACCTTTCTTGACACAGAGCACGCTCGCCTGTTGCCTTGGCACCAGCACGCTCTCCTGATCTCTCACTATTTGAAACGTCTGATCAATGGTTGCCGAACGACTGGCACGCCACCACTCGTCAGTCACTACTGTCGAGGAAGTGTGGCATAATGTTGAAGCTGCATGGAATGCTGTACATGTCCATGCTATCCTATCTCTGTTCGCCTCGGTGCCCAGGAGAATAACTGCTGTTATTGCTGACAGGGGAGGAAGCTCTGACTACTGATTCCTCAGGATCTATACATCCAAATATCCTGAAAATGTATGTAATCACTTGTTCTTCCAGCTATAATGTATGTGCCCAATAAATACCATTCTGTTATTGGCATTCCTTCCTGGTGTAGCAATTTTAATGACGAGTAGTGTAGTTAACTTTAATTAATAAGTTTTAATTGAAAAGGTGGACATATTTATTCGTAGTTTTTTATTTTCCGATAATCTATTTAAGAGTAGGAAAATTCTTAATTTTAGGTGTTTTTCGTCATGTTCATGCATGTTCAGCATGTTTTATTTGACTCATATATTTCAAATTTCCTTATGTTATTTGAGACAAATGAATATTTTAATTTTTTAATGTTCTGAAATATTTTAATACTGGATGTTGTTATTTTTAGTAAAGATAGTTTTTCAAACAAAGGCAAAAAATAACTTGGCATTTGTAAGTATTTTTACGTTTGTATTTATTTAGAAAGCATTCAAAACGACGTTTGTATAAATTTAGAAAGTAATCAAATCGATGTTTGTTTTTATTTAGAAAGTACACAACACAACATTTGTAATTTATTTGGAAGGTAATTGAAACAATGTTTGTATTTATTTAGTAAGTAGTCGAAACGACGTTAGTATTTATTTAGAAAGTAATCGAAACGACGTTAGTATTTATTTAGAAAGTGGTCAACATGACCTTTGCATTTATTTAGAAAGTATTCAAAACGATTTTTGTATTTATTTAGAAAGTAATCGAAACGATGTTCGTATTTATTTAGAAAGTACTCAACATTTCGCCTCTATTTATTGAGAAACTACTTAAAAGATGTCTATATTTATTAAAAAAATACTCAGAACGTTATATCGTTCGATCATTTATTTTCGGGTTTACACAATTCTTTTTTCACATTATTTTAATCATTTTCAGCTCGTTTAATTTTACTTTACATAGAAATTAAATTTCCTTTCATTGTTATGTAACTAGCTGATTCGAGATAAACAAATGCTTATTATAAATTGCCTTCTGGCAAATATCACAAAATTTAAACTTCCATCTAAACTCTTGACCCGAGTTTATTTATGTCGTAAAAGTTTAATTTCCGTCTCATGAAATAGTTGCCAATTACAGATATACGGAAGTAGTTGATAGTTATGATTTTATCTGCAAATAGTAATTGGTATGTTGTTGTATTATGTAGACCTATTTTAAAAATTATTAAGAATATAAACTTTTTACTGATTATTACAAGCATTAATTTCTGGTATTTTGAAATTCGAAATTATAAAACTAAAAATGATAGTTATTTGATGACAAAATGTTTCAAATATGGTAAACCAATAAACAAATCATCATGAAAAAATGAACTTAAAGCGAAGAGATATTAAATTTTATGAATTTGTTAACATTGTTTTTATGCACGATTGTTTGTTAGAAGATAAAATAAAGTTATCTAGTTAAAACTGAAGTAATATTGTATTTTACACTTTTTATTGATCTACAAATAACTAACAAATAAACGTTAAAGTGAACGTTATAATATATAAATTAATAAATCACATCATTAAATAAATTAAGTGAATTTTCCCATTCTTAACACTGTTCATATTTAAAGAATAAAATAAAGTGGCAAATTTTATATCCAGCAAAACTTTTTAAACGCATTCGAATTTATTATAAATACTTGCTTCAATTTTTAATAAAGCTTCAATTAATATTTATTAGTTTAATATATTTCTGTATAAATTTTTAATTTTAAGTTAAATAAAAGATATTATTTCCTGTAAAACTAGTTTAACAATTAAGTTACGTACGTTAATAATTTCGTTACGTTAATAATTTCGATCCTTTAGATAAATTATGTGTACGAAATTCATTAGAAACTTTCAGTTACTTGCCATTTCTATTGAATTTCAGTAGAAATTTAAGAGATTTGTCTAATAGTTTAAGTGTGTTAAAATCATATAACTGATAATTGATTAAATTAAAAATACTAAAAATACAAAACGTTTGTGAACAAAAACGAAGTGAATGAATAAATGAATTTAAAAATATATTTGAACAGTGTGTAATTTTTGTAAAGAATAAAGAAAAAAAATCTTAAAAAAATTTAACTTAAAAATGTAAAAAAGTTTGCAAATATTAAGAAAGTTTATTTTATTTATTTAAAAGTTTAAGAAAATTTATTCTCTGCATGTTTGTTATTGCATATATCAAGGTGAATTTAAAAAGTTTAACAAAACTTACCGGTTTAAGTCTGGGTATAGAACTCTTCTGACTTCAGAATGGTGCAGTGGCAAACATCCAGGAGGCGCTACTACTTTTAAGGGTACTTGAGTCAACAGATAGGTTAGACGAAATTCGGAAATAGACATTTGTATTTTCTTTAACTTTAATCAGGAAATAAGAAACTTTTTATTGTTGAAATGTAATATTGCCAAAATCTCCCCTTATTTCTTGTTTGAAACCAATAAAAGGAGAGCTTACACCTAAATCCCATTCTTGCTTTAATTCTTTATATGCTTACGTTCTCAAGGATCTGGTCAAGCCCAGTGGGTAACCAGTAAGTCTAAGAAATAATTATCAGGCAAAATTGAAAAGTTAAGATAATAATTATTGCGTGTCACAGAATAACTTCTTTGTGGAATCGATTATATCATGTTCACCAATAGTATAATTGTAATTAAACAGCTTGTATGGTTTGATCTTTCTGACCTGATATTTAAAACTACTGTATCGATTTTTCTGATGTTTACAACTATTGAGGAAAAACTCGACTAAGTGAAAAATGACAAAAATGAGGAACATTCATGCAGATTCTGAAGAAAATAGAAGATAAATGTTGAAAATTCGTAACAGATTTTACACTAATTAGAAAACTAACTACAACGTCTCCCATAACTCATTTGTTTGAACAAAATTTGAAGCTTTTAGTCGAGAGTATTTTAATTTTGAATTATGTATGTTCTTATACATATTATCATACTTACATCATTTGCAAAATGAATTCCGTGAAATTTATTTTACCGTAAAATCCATTTTATCGTGAAATCCATTTTTTCATAAAATATTATATTGCAATTATAACAATAATATTTATTTAGTTAGAGTGATTCAGTGATTTTGAGGTACTTATTACTGTATAAATAATAGTAAATCAGATTTTTTTTGTTCCATAACATGTTCTGGAAAATATAAGATCCATCAATGTTTCGGTAAATATTACTGTGCGTTAAGATAATTAATTTGATGTTGAATTAGTCATTATAATAATTTTACAAAAAATGTTAAATGCATTTTTTTATTAAAAATAAACTAACTGTGAAATATAAAATAATAGTTTGGGCTGGTTATGTTCCTGTATACACACGTGTAGAGAAAACTTATGAAGCATTTATGCCTCATAAGTCATAAGCATTTATGCTTCATAGTTATGCAATTTTTCATAAAATATTATACTGCAATTATAACAATAATATTTATTTGGTTAGAGAAATTCAGTGATTTTGAGGTACTTATTACTGTATAAGTAATAGTAAATCAGATTTTTTTTGTTCCATAACATGTTCTGGTAAAATATAAGGTCCATCAATGTTTTGGTAAATATTACTGTGCATTAAGATAATTAATTTGATGTTGAATTAGTCATTATAGAAATTTTGCAAAAAATATTAAATGCATTTTTTATTAAAAATAAACTAACGGTGAAATATAAAATAATAGTTTGGGCTTGTTATGTTCCTGTATACACATCACGTGTAGAGAAAACTTATGAAGCATTTATGCATCCTGATGAGAACCTTCGCGTTTTTCATGAAATTTTTTATTAATTTTCTAATTATAATATGCTTCTATTAAAGGTAATATTTCTGCTCCATTTTCACTATTAGTACTTTATTTATGTGCATATTTTTATGCTTCTTTCTCTTAATTACAATTTCTCTTAATTATTTGTTCAAGAAATTTGTCTTCCAAAATTTATATATTTTTATATTTTTTTGCTCCTCAATTATTTCAGGTTAGCACCCTGCTTCAGTTTTTAGTATTAGTTTATAATTCGAAAGCCAAATTTAGAAGTTAGGGAATCGTTGATTAACTTGTAAATTATTCATCAGTGCAGTTCTTTTCTAAAATTCCATTCTTTAAAAGGCCACAAATTATATTTATAAGATTAAATATTTTACTTATGATTTGAATTAATTGGTCTAACTTTCGAACCTCAACACGGAAGAATTAATTTACATAGATCTTTTACAAATAAATATAACTCTACTAACAATAATAATAGCCTTGAAATTGAACATTTTTCAAAACATGGGTTTGAAAACATTTCAATAAAAGTTTTAGATTTTATAAAAATCCCAACAACATCTCGGAGATGAAAATAAATATATGATTATTAATGAATCTATTTATCTTATGATTTTTTCCAATCCCCACCCAATTGACACTCATCATTCAGGTATCAGTAGGACATTAGTTGGTCACTCTTTCAGGGGCACCATATATTAGGTGAGCCAACGTCTCCTGCAGTATCGACAGATAGTACAGAGAATGAAAGAACATTTATGCCTTGTCCGAGTTTCAAACCTAGGACTTTATTGATGTGAGGTCAGCTCCCTAATCACTGCACATTCCAGTCGGACTTTTTTCATATGGTCTAAACCATACAAAAAGTTTAAAAATATTATAGATACATTCGATATTATTAAAAGATTTAAAATTGTAGTAACTGATTTTCCACATGGTCTGAAAAGCAATTTCAATTTGAAATCTTTTAATAAAAACGGCAAATGTATCCATAATATTTTTAAACCTTTTCATAATAACAATAATAATAGGGCAAAAAGGGGATACCGAAAATAAAATTGAATATGACTTAGAAGATTTTATTTTTGAATTCATCAATAGTTATGATCAGTCAAATGTAATTAAATCTATTAAAGCTAAGAGTTTAGGGATTAAATATAATTTCTGTAACAAACTTTTAAATTTTTTGAGGTTAGATAAAATAAAACAAATTTCAAAACAGATATCTCAAACTTTTTTAACCTATTTGAAGACCTAGCTAAATATCGGTATAAAAGCAATTATAAATGCAAGGATTTATCTAAATCAGACTATTTCATTTTAGATTTTACGAATAAGATTTTCGTAAACTTGATTTCAATGCAATTTTTTGATACAAATAAAAACCTTCTCCCTATTCAATTAAATTGCAAACCAACTATTGGATCTACGAAAAATTGAAAAAAAATTTATCGTAATTATTAGGATTTAGCTATAAATAATTTGAATTATCTTTGTATTTGTGATGGATATAAAAGCACTATTTTTTTTATTCTTTTCATAATCCCGTTGTTACCGAAGATTTAGATATACAGTCAAACCCCGCTATTGTGAACCTTCAAGGGACCGAAATTTCAGTTCACTATAACCGGGTGTTCAAATGACTGAAAAATATTATGTAGCAGCAAAAAATGTGCTATTTTTCACTACTATTCGTCTTGCGTACAAAAAAATTAGTAATCTTTAGCCGATGAGTAATCAACACTTCCCGACTCTCAGATAATTTTTCCTGAATTTCTGTTATTCCGTTTTTTAAACCTGTCCAACCAGCCATTCGAGCGCATGAAAGTAGTCTCATAAAATCACTTAGCAAATTTATCCACATTTGTCCAGATTGCGGCTTCTTCTAATGGTGAACCACTTCAGTAATGCTTCTTCAACATCCTTGTGATCTGCTTTTCTCAACTTTTTTCTGCCATCTAAATTTTTTTCATGAGCAGAAATTATTAATTGCCTATTTTTTCATATGTTACAAACTTCAGATTTGGATAGTTTATATTCCCTGAAAATATCAAAAAAAATGAAGAAAAAAATCATTCGAAGACAGAAAAAAGTTCATTACATCCAACTTCCTCACTTTTGGTTCACTATATCCACAAAAAATAACATTATGAGTGTATAGCAAGGCACAGGACCGAACATTTGGTTCACTATATCCGGGAGTTCATTATAAGCCGTGTTCACTATAGCGGGGTTTGACTGTATTTGAAAATGAGAAACTTAAAAGATTTATATCTTTTGGTTTTAAGTTTAGGCTATCATTTAGTTTAACTTAATTATCAGTTAGTTCTAAGCTTAGACAATCATCAAGTTTAGAATATCATTTCCTTCTTTTGAAAGTAAGGCTATTTCTATTTTCTTAACAATCTTGATGAGTGTATTTTAAAACTATCATACAAACGTAACTTTCAAATCGAAGGTTTTTATAAACAAAGAGAAAATATCATTAAGGATTTTAAAATTAATATGAGAAGTAACAAATGAATTTTTCATAAATATTTAAATTGTGACTCGGAACTGAAACAAGAAATGAAAAAAATTCAAAACAAATTCTACATTATCACTGTTAATATGGCTAGCAATAATTTTGCAATTATTTGAATGCTTTCTTACAAACAACTTCTTTTTAATGAACTTAACAGCAGTATTACTTACGATGAAACTTAATACCAGCAGGGCTATTATTGTTTATAATATTTATGCTATGTATAAAAGACTTAAAATTAAACCAAGTAATATTAATAATTTTCTTTCTTGCTAATTCAAAATTTTATAAAATTCGAACTAAATTTAAGTTTGTTGCTAGTGGCGTAAATAGTAACATGAAAAATACCAGCATTTGTCTTAAAAATAATATTCTGTAAAAACTATTCAATAAAATTATCAAGTATGCGAAAAATAATAATTTCCAAAATTAGAATAGTAACAATAGCATGCAGGTTTTAAGTAACTAAATTCTTTCAATAATATTGATTCTCTTTGCTGTTTTGATTTCGACAACTCATAAACTTTCCTTCCAACTGATAAAATTTTGATGACCTTTTCAAATTCATAGCCTATTTAATCCTAATGGCATTACTAATGAAGAGAGCTGTAAATTTTTTGTTCATATTAACCTAAACAACAATTATATTCTGTATACTAACTGTTGCTTCTGTTTTAACCCTAATGTTTGCAATATTTTTTTTTCTCTCGAAGAATATAGATTCATTAAATTATTTGATAATGTTGATCTTCTCCTAAAAATGCATTTTTTCACAGATTTATTGATGATCTTTTGGTTATTAATTTTGATGATTTCGAAATTTTGGGCATGCAAATTTATCCAAGTGAATTAATACCTAAAAAAACTAATATTTGAAATCTTTCCGCAGATATTCTGGACTCAACTTTTAAAATTAATGAAGATAGGAAAATCACCTTTAAACTTATTCACAAAAGAAATTATTTTAACTTTCGAATTAAAAAGAGTATCAATTTAATTCAAACTTTGTCAATAAGGTTTTTAATTCCATTAGATTATTAGGTTTTAAAGGAATAATTCCAATAATAAAGAGTTTTTAAAAGAGATTGATAAATTTTAAAAAAAATTAATTAATAACCATTTTTCTTACTCATTCCTTCGATTTCATTTAAAAAAATTGAAACTACGTGGAACACTAATTTTTCTGATTATAAAATTTGCTTAGATTTTAAGCTATTCCTAAAGCCCTCGGACGGTGTAAATTGGATGTATAACCTTTTATACTGGATAAATTAGTTTATTAAGTAAACTCTAAATGAGAGCTTTTGCAAAATAATTTTCAATTTTCAATTGTTCAGTGTAACATTTGTTTATATTTTGTTTTACGTATGAATGGTGTTCTGATCCATGAACGGTTACTCCCTATGAATGCAAGTAATACATTTAGACTTTACTGTTATGAAAGAATTTATAAATGAAGGATAAAGTTAATTACCGGCTTTCTATCCATGTATGTAGGCTCTGGCTTATGTACAGTCACGCTATGAAAGAAGGAAAACTAATTAAATAGTTTATTGCTAGTTTGCGTTTGTTATGTAAAGCTCTATAAATAATATTAACAATTTGAATGTTTTCTTTTTTTAGAATTTTACGATCTATGTACTTTTTTCATTATTTTTATTAACTTCTTTCTATATTGTGGGCTTTCTTGCCTATTTTTCCAGTTATCATTATAATTTTAAAAGTTTTTTTTCTTCATAGAATTGAAATGTAATTCATTAAATACATATTTTTACAAATTATTTTATTCGAAAAAGCTAAAGCGCATTCATTATACTTTTTCTTCTTAGCATGTTTTGTTAACTTTTAGATACGTAAAGCTGATTACCACATTTTTATTTATTTTACTTCATATCGGTAAGTTTGTTTTCTGATGTTCTTCTTTTATCTTAAACTCATTTACAATTAAAATTTTTCTTAATTTTTTTTAAGGCATAGATGCATTATAAACAATTGTTTTTTATCTGAAGATAATTATTCTTTATTTTGAAATGTTTCTCTCGCTCTCTCTCTCTTTATATATATATATATATATATATTTCTAATCACACATTACTGCATCCATATTCNCACTAGAGCTGCACAATGGGCTATTGGCGACGGTCTGGGAAACATCCCTGAGGATGATCCGAAGACATGTCATCACAATTTTGATCCTCTGCAGAGGGGATGGAATCCCCGCTTCCGTAGCCCGACGACCTGCACGCGAAGTCGAGCACTTTACGGTAGAACAGTTTAACGAGGACCAATACCGTACACCCTCGGTCCCTACGTATTCTGATCCAAGTGGTCACCCACCCGCACACTGACCGTAGCCAGTGATGCTTGACTTCGGTGATCTGTTGGGAACCGTGTCTTAACGATCAGTCCACTGCGGGACTATATATATATAGTTCATATAGTTTTATTATTTTTATTATTATTATTTTTCCTTTCCCTTTTTTACATTATTCTGTAATTTTTTATATATTTTCTCTACATTTTGAATTTATTTTATGAGTTCTATTTAGTTGCAGCTTACTATAGTAAATGAAACTTTTTAAAAAAAAATTTTCTTCGTTTTTAAATCAACTACTTCAAATGCAAATAAAGTTTAATGATTTAAGTGTGGTTATTCGCAATTGGCCTAAAAAGTATAGGGTTGTTTTATATGTAATAGAAAATCGAATAAACAACAAAGACAAATAGAAAAAAAAATTATAAATCATCTATTTTAACTGCATACAAAATTTAATAAAGTAGCTATAATTGGGATAAAAAGATATTTATGTACCTTAAGTGTAATACAAGACCAATTAAAAAAACAATATAAAATTAAAAAAACATTATACAAATTATCTAATTTAAATGGAATTAAATTTTATTTATTAAGGGAAAAACCCTCCCTTATTCTGAAAATTCAAGTACATTGGGATAAAAAAAAATAACGTGAATATCTAATATATTATGCAATTTAAATAGTTTGCGGACGTAATGAGAAAAACGGTTTTATCCTTCAACGAAGTACAGATAAACGATGCTTAGAGAAGTTTACAATTTTCAAACCTTTTCTCTTTGCTACTTTGCTATTACGTAAAGTATCTTTTCAAATAGTTTTACTTGCAAAGTTCATTTTAAAAATAATCTTTTCTATCTTACATTTTTTGAATAAAATAAACGTTTTCTAAGCAATTACTGAAAATTGGTGAGCTACTTAAATAACGTATTTTATGAAGTTTGAATTTCATTGCTAAAAATATTAGCATTAAAGGCAAAACATTCTTCAAATAGTATTTTGTTTTCTTGAGTTCTCAAGTATTTTCTATTAAGAAAATAATGGGATAGTCTCTAAATCAGGTTTAGTTGCTTTTATATCATTACATCATTTGGCTTTCTTATAGTTTCATCTGCATTTAAGTGAGTGATTAGCAAAGTTATCAGACCATGAAAATTGTGTTTTCAAAAACAAAGTAGAATTCAAGCTTATATTTTGCATTTATGTAATTTAGTAACTATTTTTTCCGCATGCTGAAAAATAAAAAAAGAGTACATTAAACTGTATTATTTTGTTGTAATGAATAAAAATATTAACGTTATTCATTTTGCATTTTTCCAAACAAGTGAATGTTTGAGGTAAAATAATGATACGTTATATTTTTTAAATTGTTCAGGAGAGAAGTTTGAAATAAGCACAATGATCTGATGAGCTGAAAAACTTGATTAAAGAAGTAAACACAGTAGTGAAGAAGATAATTACAAACAAGTTACGACATGTAAACAGGCGATTGACCTCTATCGTGGAGAAGTATCTAAAATGTTAAAATTTTTTTACTCATTATTTTTAATGCTCTTTCTATATAGTGTACTCGGTGGCACAGTTACTTACGGTGTTGCCCACACGGCTGGTTGGAGAGCTAGGGGTAGTGAGTTCGATCTTGACAGCCGACGAAGCAACAGCCGAGTATACACAACAAGGAGCATGTTAAATCTGTCGAGGCGGCTGAACTATCATTGGTTGTAATGGGGAAGTTTGGAGAGAAGGGTTCCAATTCAGGCATTGACCAGGTGTCCCTTAAAACACTTGTTTCGTATCTCTTTTGTCTTATTTGACAACTTGGTACAAGTCTATTCTTCTTAACATATTTATCAACTATCTTTTTTACTTCTTGCTACTTGTTTGTAATTATATTTTGTACGTCTGTGGTTTGATATTATTTTGTGTATCACACACATTCTTTATCACACACGGTAAAAAAATTCTGGTAAAATTATGGTGCTGTTTGATAATATCATTTCTGGTAAAAGGAGGTCAAATTCTGGTAATAAAAGTCAAAACATAATTTCTTAAACCCTTCCATTAGAAAAGTTTTCCCCTTATATAGTAACGGTTTACCAGAAATTTAGGTTGTTAGAATTATAGTGCTTATTACGACACATTTAGTACAAAGAAAAAAAACTGAAAATTATACTAAGCAGAATAAAGGGCTTTAATGCCATATTCTAAGGTATTATGATAAAATTGACAAATTTTATCACGTATTATAAAACCATATTTTATTGTTAGTTTTACCGATATCATTACCAGAGCTTTTCGGTAAAAATTACCAAGCTTTTTGGTGATTTCATAGAGTCATAATCCTGTAAATTTTACCATATTCTGTTTTTTTTGCCCATACTTGTTTTCTTAGTGCTGAACCGAAACTATATGTCCGTTTATTTGATATTATTTGTACTCATTTCCCACTGTTTAACTTTTTTCATAATTTTCCATTTATTGATAGATTCTAGGATTTATTTTACTACAAAATACTTGTATATATTTTCTAAATCATAAATGACGAATATTTTATACTAGTATTAAAATTCGCAAATTATTACCAATATGAAAATTATAGAATTTCTTTTTGCTTTAATATAAAAGGGGTGACAAGATGAAATGAAACAAGAACATTTAAAAAAATAATTTGCCAAATAGGCGACCCTTTAGTTTAAGTGTAGTAAAAGTTACCATGTCATATTTTTGACAATTATCTTCATAGAAACTGTAATAGCACGGAAGCAGTACACCAAAATAAGCATGCATAACTCTTTATTATTATTATGCAAATCTGCTTTATTTGATAGCTCTTTGAGCATTCAAGATGGTGTTATTGCTCCCATATAACACCTTACGAAAGGGTTTATGGGAAATTTTTATGATCATCTTATTTCCCATTTCAGCTATAAGCAATGAAACTATTTCCTGGTGACTTCCGGAATCAAATTTGACTCTGCAGTATTAAGAATAGAAATACCGAACGTTTTCTTTTCGTATTTTACTTTTTTTGCTGTTGGAAAAGCACTATATTTAGTGATCTGCAATTGATTACATAATACAATCGATTGCGTTTAGTAGTAAACTATTATACAAATGTATCATTATTATTAAAATAAGAAAGAAGCCTATATTTTCATAATCTATATATTTTTATAATTTTTATATTCCTTTTTATTGGTGAGCAACTCTGTATTTGGTGATCTTTGATAATACTATAGATAGATCCTAAAAGGAAGATTTATCATTATTATTATTAAAATAAGATAAAATTTTATTATTTTCAATAATTTTTTAAGAACAGCACTATGTTTGGTGATTTATGACAAAACAATGGATTTGGCTTAAATGGAAATTATAGCACAGATTTATCATTGTTATTATTAAAATAAGACAAAATTTTAATAATTTTTTAATAATTTTTGTATTTTTCCTTTTTCGAGAACAGCACTATATTTCTTGGCTTATAATAATACAATAGATTAAGTTTTAAAGGAAATTACTATATAAATTTATCATTTAACGTATCAATTTTCATATCAAATTTATGATATCATTCATATAATTGTTATTAAAATAACAAAAATATTTTTAAAATTATCCTTAAAATAAAAACCCCACACTTTTATAATTTTTTCTGTAAAAATAAGTTTTTAAGCAAAATTATTATTATTATTTAAAATAAAGTTTTGTAAATGTAGCAATCTTTATTAATCGTTCGTGTTTCATGCGATTAATGATGAAATTATGATAAAAAAAATATGTTTTGTTGCGTTATCAAAATTTAAATTTTACTTACTTTCAAAAATAATTGCCCTTATAAAAATAAGATATCGTAGTTTTAAAATATGTCCTCATTACGAATGCATATTTTATAAAATTGTTTCTGTTCTCGATAGCACTAATAGCATCTCATTTTGCCACCGATCGATAGCATCTAATTTTGCAATTGCAATATTATTAAAATGCAATATTTCTCTTTCAATAAAAATCCTTTATTTATGTTACTTCTATCAATGCATGTTTTAAACATTGTGATGGCTGAAGATTAAAGAATGATGAGTATAATATTAAAATATCTTTTTAATTAAAATTTTTTTCGATTCATTGTCTTTAATAAATGAAGGAAAATGCTTGCTATGATAAAACTTAAAATACTTAATAATAATCGGATGGAATTAGAAGTAATGAAAAGAATATTTCATTTTCAGGGAAATTGTTTTTATTAAAAAAAGAATATGTAAAGAAACGCTCCAACAAACCATTAGTTTGATTATAGAATGATTCTTTTAATAATGCGAATTAAAATAGTAAACATTATTTTTTGCTCTTATATGCTTTAAATTAATAAAATTTCATTATTCATATGCAGTTAATTCTTTTTATTAAGTAGAGTGATTTACAACATTTATTTTTGAACTTCAAGTTATTTTTTAAATTAATTAGCAATTTTCAATAACTTTCATTTAAGGTTTTCAATTGAATAATTTTTCTTTTTAATTTTAATTTTGTGCTATTTAATTTCATGTTAAAATTGTTTTTTTTTTCTGTATTTTTCGCGTATTCAGGGTGTATTTTTAATCTTGTAGCATTTTTCGAATGTCTTTTGAGTGGGGGTGGAAAAAAAGCATTTGGTTCCTTACAGCAGCAAAATTAAGGATTAAGGTTACTGGGAAAAGGAACTACTTATTTGAGAATCTTTTTAGCTATGGGTGCATTAAACTATGTGTTATTTTAAATTGTGAAGATTTCTGCAAAATGACCTTGATTTGGTTTTATTCCGATAAAAAAGTACTCGAAATGTCTCTTAAAACAGTCAAAATTTTTAAGACCATTTTCATTGCGACGCTTTCTTCCAGAATGTTAGATTCGTGATTCTTTCTCATTGTCTTTAATTAATTTATTTCAAAACAATTCATGTGACTCTTTAGGTAATTCATTCAGGAACAAAATCTGGAATAGTTGTTGTAGCATTATATTAATAATTTTTTGAGCCCAAGCGTACTACAATTAGCGTACTACATTTAAATCACTAAATTAGCACCCAAGCACAAACTTTAATTAGACCCTAAACTGGTAGATCTTGTCAAATATAAAACTCATTTAAATGCATATCTGGGGCTCATATGAAACGTTTATGATTCATAACTTCATTGATTTTCTTTAAAGAAGAAGTTTTGCTCAGAATAATAGTTTTGTTCCAGAAGTGGTGGCTTAGAGGAAAGAACGTTATCCTTCCAATGAGATGAACCTAGTTTGAATTTCATCGATAGCTGGACCATTGCTGACTCCAGTGCTGACGTAAAATATCCTCAGTGGTAGACGGATCATGGGTTAGATTCCGTGGTTTTCCTCTCCATGAAATGTAAATGCTGCTTAGTTCGATCAAAAAGTCCATTACGAAGGCAAGTTTCTCCCAATACTTGATCTAGGATCTGAATTTTGTTCAAAATTACAAGGCTACGGAGTTGAGAGTCGTAAACCCAAGAGCATTGAGAGTCGTAAACCCAAAATTGAGTCGACTGTGCAACAATGGTTGTAACATATAAAATAAAATAAATCACGGGTATATATGGAGAGGCATAAATTCTTGTACTCATTTACAAAAATACTATGCTTCGGAAAGCAACTAAATTTTATATTTATTTAAATGTGTTATTTTTACTACAAAAATATACATTTCTCTCGAAACGATTTCTTTTTTGCGATATAAAGGAGGAATCACTCTTGATAGGATTTTATTGCATCACGAATATGGATCATAGATAATTTGCCCCATTCCATCTTAAGGCATGTCTCAATACTCCTGTGCTGTTTTACATTTACCCTTACCTTCAATTCACCCAGATTTCATAGTTTAAAGGCCTTAAAACTTTTGATAATGGAGAAATTCTAAGCTCCAATTCGGTGTTAGAGGAAGAATCCTGACATTAGGTTTGAGTTTCTCAGGCTGCGTGCGATGGAGCTGAGTCTTGTTGGAATTTCCACCCACTATTTTCAAATGATTTGGATCTATGTCGCTTGGCATGTGGTTGAGCCTTATTGCGTTAGCAATTAATCATCTCTTTGTACACCTTTATCATCGAACAAAAGTGGTAACTTTCTATCATAGCGAACAGTCCCCCTTATCATTACAGAAAAGCAAGTCTGAAACCTAGGACAGTCTATTGTATTTTTCTTCAACTTGAAAGGGCAGAGTCGACGATATGTCGAGTGAACAGAAGTCGACATCTTTGCAGTCTTTTTTGCTTATTTGAAAGGCAGTAAGACCATGATACTTACGCTTCTTATAGGATTTAAACCCAAGATCATGGTCATATTTAATCTCATATAATCATTTATAAAACTATTTTTACACCATAGTTGGTAGCCCAAGAATGGTTGTACCTCACCCTGTGCTATCAAAAGTCTGTAGCTTTATACAGATTAGATTCTGTCATCGTCGTCATCGTTACAAGGCATTGGCAATGCAGACAGTGACCTTGTTATAATTGGATGATATTTTAACGTTATTATGATTTACTACTCATTGCGATACAATTCGCTATGTTAGGCGAAAAATAATTGTTTTCCATAAGGATTAACATGGAAAGATTCTTTGAAAATGACATGACCTCAATCATCGCCGAGTTCTTAAGACAATATATATTTTTTTATTTATTCCCTCCCCCCGTCATGGGCTGTTTCATCATACAACGTTAACTTTCATAAACGCAAATAGCTATCTCGTTCCGATAAGCTGTGAGATTGGAGCAGTTTCGCAATTGATTGCCATTTTTGATGGCATTTCAACATAATGGTCAGATGCATGCCAAGTCAAACAAATGCAATGGAGGTAGTAATGGCCGTAACGGCAACCTGCTGGTAGTAATGGCCGTTATTTTGAAAATCAGTTTGAGCTACCATTGCATTAAATTCAGCTTAATTCAGAGTGTACTACAAGAAGACCCAAAAATTTAAAAATAAGTTTTTTTAAAGCAAATTACATTTTAGAACAGAATGCTTTCAAGATCATTTGATTGCCAAAAAATGGTATAACGAACACAAAGAAAGAAAAAAAAACCAGAAGTACTTATGAAGGCTAAAAATTGCTGTTTTTTCATTTAAATTTTCTAGGATAATACACACTTAGAAAGTTGTTTGTATTTTTGATAAATGTTTCGAATAACAATTCTGATGTCTTCAGCAAAAATTAAGAAAAATATTATTGTTTGACAAAAATCAATATTATTTAGTTTTGTTTTAATTTTGCTTTATTAGAAACGAAGGAAATTTGGGACCAGAGTCCATTGATAAATATTTATACTTTTCTCTAGCCTTGAACTTCATTCTCTTTTCGGATGATAGATCAATAGAAAAGATTACGTAGGCGGATAATATTTGTTCACTGTCAGCAATATCTACCAAAAAGAGAATGTTATTTCTAGAAGGCACAGTTTCAATATACCAAATATTGAGAATTCCTCATTTCTCTCTTATATAACGATATCCTGGCATGGGTTTTATGTTAGAGAGTTCTTCTGTAAACAAACTTTTTCGTGATTGGCATGAGTCAGGCTAAAGTAATTTGAAAATGTGTCACACGAGTGATTAAAAATAAGAGCAGATGGACAACTATTAGTCTTTGCTAGACAAGTTTATCAAATAGTAAACTAAATCTCGGTAAGAGATGATAAGTAAATGATTTAGAAATTTATCCTTATAATTAAATGCAATAGAAATATTAGAAACGTTATATAAGTATTGTAAATAATATAAATATTATTTTTACACATTTTACATATTAAAATATCTTGCAATTATTAAACATGTTTGTTTTATCATTCTTATTTTCTTATAGTTTAAATTATACAGAGCGTTTCAAAAACATTGGTAAATACTGCAACGGGTGATATAACTTTCCAAACCAAAAAACTTTTATTCTACTAGTATAGGGGTTCACAAATTATAGGATGAGCAGCGAGAGTACGCATTATCCGAAACTTGTAAAATATCAACTTTTGCATGTTTGTCACCAGAAAAGGTTGATATGCATGTGCGTACGTAGCTGGAAACAATAATACCGCAGAAAACGGTCAATTATTTGTAAAGAATGTATCCATATGGGGGTCTTCAAAAGGAAATTAATGTCGCGGCTGCAAAGATTTTCCGATTTGTGCATTATTCATTCCGTCACTGAAGTGAAACTTAGTTGTAAAATGTCGAAGAAAAAAGATTTCTTGTTCATTTTTTGTACTCAACTGTGTACTTCAGTTTCATCGGCCTTCAAACACTTTCTCATTGCTCGACCTTTGCTTTCAGCCTCCCTTACTATGCAGTAAAAGTGGAAGGGTAAGTTTCACCACTTCTTAAGTGATTATTAGGTTTGTGACATCCTGTGTAATAATTAATATCGAAATAAAATTAATAGAAACCTCTAAGTTTAGCGTCATATACTGTAAAAAAATTCCTGATTGAACTGAGGTAAAATGTAGAGAGGCTTCCTGAGTGCAGTAATATCCATTTTGCCGTAAAATCCATTTTTACCGTAAAACTTTAAACAGTTTTTGTTCCGCAAAACTTTTTGAGAGAAATGGATTTTAAGGTAAAAAAGACAAACCCTAATTAGATCAAGCATTTCTTACAGTGTACAGTGTTTACCTCTTTTCTGCCTTCTATGTATTGTATATATTTTAATATTATTTATTCTAACTTATCCGAGTTAGCTATATAATTCTCAATAATTCTCATGAGTTGGATTAATATTTTAACTATGTCATTGCTTACTTCTAATCAGTTTTGAAAATTTTTATAACATAACGAATTATTATTAACAGCTGAGTTTTAATTAGATCAATTCCGCATGGTTAAAATTAAAAAAAATTGAAGTTTCTCATGTAAGAATTTTTGAAATGTTTCTTTTTAAATGAAAAAAAATGTCCTTTTGAGAAATTATTTCTTACATGTTACGCCCCTGCACATGCTTCTTCATTCCTATTTTCTATAACGCACTCAGCATTAAGATACGCGAAAAACAGTAATAAACTGTATAAAAAAGAAAAAAATTATATATATATAGATCACATTTATCAAATTATATAACATCTATAATCTATATAACATCTGTCCAATTTAAATAAAAATATACATGCGTTTTGGTTCTTTAATTTCCTTGATAAAAGTATATTGAGTTAAAATCTATCTATACAATAAATTATTAATTTCTAATTGTTTTAAATCCCTTTCTAAAACACTAAATTTACTGAGAAGTGTTTTTCCCTCAAAAAGAAAATATGTATTTGCATAATTTTGTACAGTTGTAAAAAGTAGATAAAACAAATTCTAAAAATTAAAAAAAGTGAGCATTTGGAATATCTGATATTGAAGTAATGTATAATAAATATATTTTACCCATGAACATTCATTTAAAAAATTAAACCTTAGGGCGCTTTTTCATTACACGACACGATAACGACAAAACGGATCCGATTGTCGGCGAACGACATAGGGTCAAGTAAAATACATGGTCAGCAACGGCGCGTTTTTTCATTCACCGATACGATAACGATTATGTCGTATCCGACAAGGCGATATCTTTTGTCGGAATCAAATGTTGGTTAGGCAAGTAAGTTTNCAAGACGAAGAGTGATGAAAAATAACACATTTTTTGCTACTACATAATATTTTTCAGTCATTTATATGAATATAATGTAATAAAAGGGAGGAGTTTGGGACCCATTAGTGAAATTGCCTGCGTAACGGATATAGTGAACTCCCGGTTATAGTGAACTAAAATTTCGGTTTCTTGAAGGTTCACTATAGTTTGACTAGTTTAAATTATACAGAGTGTTTCAAAAACAGGGGCAAATACTGTGAGGGGTGATATATCTTTTCAAAACAAAACACTTTCATTCAACAATAGGGATTCACAAAGTAAAGAGTGAGCAGCTAGAGTACGCATTATCCGGAGTTTGTAAAATATCAACTTTTGCATATTTGTCACCAGCAAAGGTTGATATGCATGTACGTACGAAACTGGAAACAATAATACCGCAGAAAACGGTCAATTATTTGTAAAGAATGTATCCATATGGGGGTCTTCAAAAGGAAATTAATGTCGCGGCTGCAAAGATTTTCCGATTTGTGCATTATTCATTCCGTCACTGAAGTAAAACTTAGTTGTAAAATGTCGAAGAAAAAATATTTCTTGTACTCTACTTTGTACTCTACTTTGTACTTCATTTTCATTGGACAACCACCTTCGCATTGCTCGTCCTTTGCTTTCAGCCTCTCAGTAAAAGTGGAAGGGCGTAGTAAGTTTCGCCACTTCTTAAGTGATTATAGGTTTGTGACATCCTGTGTAATCATTAATATAGAAATAAAATTAACAGAAACCTCTAAGTTTAGCATCATATACTGTAAAAAAAGTCCGGATTGAATTGAGGTAAAATGTATAGGCTTCCTGAGTGCAATAATATCCATTTTGCCGTAAAATTCATTTTTACCGTAAAACTTTAAACAGTAGTTTTTTACAATAATATTAATTTCATTACAGGGCTTTCGTAATTTTACAGTTAATATTTCTGTAAAATTATGATATGGAAGATTTTTTTTGTACCGCAAAACCTTTTGAAGAAAAATGGATTTTACGGTAAAAAAGACAAACCCTAATTAGATCAAGCATTTCCTACAGTGTACAGTGTTAACCTCTTTTCTACCTTCTATGTATTGTATATATATATTTTAATATTATTTATTCCAACTTATCCGAGTGAACTATATAATTCTCAATAATCTTCATGAGTTCGATTAATATTTTAACTATGTCATTGCGTATTTCTAATCAGTTAAGGAAAATTTTATAACATTATTAATTATTATTAACTGCTGAGTTTTAATTACATCAATTCCGCATGGTTAAAATTAAAAAAAAAATGAAGTTTCTCATGTAAGAATTTTTGAAATGTTTCTTTTCAAATGAAAAAAAAATGTCCTTTAGAGAAATTATTTCTTACATGTTACTCTCCTGCACATGCTTCTTCATTCCTATTTTGCATGACGCACTCACCATTAATGATACGCGAAGAACATTATCTATGTATATATATATATATAACTTTCTATTATAGCGA
>NC_092209.1:68129956-68135418 GCF_043381705.1 Parasteatoda tepidariorum
TATATATATATGCTTGAAGCGGTATTCAAACTCGGCATCTTACTTTTATCAGACCAACTCCTTAACCACCATTCACATCAGTTACGGTCTTCTGTTTCCGTTTTTCTTGTCTTCATCTTAATACCGAATTGAGGAAACATTTTCATCATATATTTGAGAGTTCACATTTCGTTATAAGTCAAAGAAATGATTCTCAAAATTAACAAGGAATAATGAATCGTCAAAAATGAGAGTTTTATTTCTGAGAGTGATCGTCTATTATGACCTTAATTTGCTAACTTTGATGCAAATCTATAAAGGTGGGGACTTTTAAGCTTTGATTAATTTTATTTCAGATTAGTCCATGTGATAAATGAATATTCAAATGATATTTCATATTAGAGTTTCAAGAATCTTGTTTGCTTTTTATTTATCATTATTTACATAATGCATATTTAAACTAAATAAAAATTAATACATAACTAAAAATACGAAGAAATAGATTAAAAAAGCAAAACTTATACTTATGCTTTATAAATTCTTTGGCGAAACTCGCATATAAAATACATGTAATCCGAATGGCATCACATTTTTATATTGTTTCTCGTTAGTGTATGTCTGGCAATATAAGCGTCAGTTATGTTATTACAGTACATACTTCCCTAACATATATGATAAATAGAATCATTTTGCAAGATTAACCACATGTGGTGAACGTTAAAATAATGATACTAACTTCAGTAACAATAGCATGATGTTTTTCCGAAACAAAAATTCATGCGTAATTGTTTATTGTTTGCCTCCAGCAGATGTTTAGAAAACATATGTATTATAAAATAGAATCACTAAAATTCTCGTTATTTAAATGTAATTTTGAGCTAAAATGTTTCAATATATAATGAATGTTCTATAATAATCTATATTATTTTTTATAGGGGTAGCAAAATTGTTTCTAAACTTTGACCAATCTTTGTAATGGTAAGGGGGAGTAAATGAGAGATAATAATTATTTAATATTATTTGATTTGCTTACAGGAACTAGAATGCTTTGCATTGTTTCAATTACAATGTCAAATTCAATTGTTTAATTGTTACAATGAATGCATTGTTTATGGTGAAACACTGCCCTGGTGCATACCCCGTGTAAAAATTTCACCTGAGTGACGAAATAACTACCATCGAACGAATTTTGTTAAAATTAAACATATATTTCGACATTCCTTACTTCGAAAAGAAAAAAAAATTCTCGATCTAACTAATAATCACTTTATTGTGGGTACCATGGCATCAATGTTTTCAAACAACACAAAGACTGATAGAACAGATTGAAAAATAACACTCATACCCGAAGCTGGATTCAAACCCAGGATCTTCCTAGTATGTGACCAACATTCTGACCACCACCGTTTTTGACCGGTAGGTTTTATCGTCACTTCATTTTCTAGTAGTCATAGATTCGGTATTCTAGTTAAGTATCTCCCACTATGCACTCCGATGAGAAACATTTTTGTCACAAATTTGTGAGTTCATGTTTCGTCACATCACGTGATTTCATGGCGAAATGGTTCTCAAAATTAAAGAAATACAGCTCAAGGATTGCTGATTCATCAAATGTGAGAGCTTTACTTCTGAGACTGCTCACATTCATCAGAGTTCATTCCAATGCAAATATTGATATGTAGGGGAAGAGCGGGCAAGATTAACCGCTTAAGGAAACTTGGTTTAAAAAGTAGTAAATTAGAGCAATTTTATATATTTTATATTGTAAACATATAGTGGGAACATTGCTCTTACATATCTCATACTGAAATTAAATAAATAATAA
Organism: Parasteatoda tepidariorum; assembly: GCF_043381705.1. Taxonomy (NCBI): domain Eukaryota; kingdom Metazoa; phylum Arthropoda; class Arachnida; order Araneae; family Theridiidae; genus Parasteatoda; species Parasteatoda tepidariorum. The sequence continues at coordinate 68,131,761 of NC_092209.1, forward strand.
AGTTTAGTAATAATAACTTAACATAAACAAAAATAGAACATTGACCCATCTTGCCCGGGCTACCCGGGCAAGATGGGACACATAATTATACTTCAAAAATCACAGAAATTAATGTCAAAATAAAAGAATAATCGACAAAAGAAACGTTCTTAAACACCACATAAGATGCGGATAAAACCGGAATAAGCACTGCACACTTCATGAACCCATTCTAAGCAATCTGAATATAGTCTGTCATTTAATTAATTATAAATTTTTTTATAAATTTTTTTTAAATGGTTTTTTAAGTTATATTTGCTAGTTCATATTTTTTTGTTAATACTGCCTTATTTTTTATGCTTTTTGCCAAATCCGGAGAGTTTAATTTTTATGTTACACTTTTATTCTACTTTGGCTGTCCCATCTTGCCCGGATAGTATATTTCTTAAAAAAAATATCTGCAAATTTTTTTAAACAAATAAATTTTAATTTACACTACTTATTATGTTTCTACAATAATAACATTACAGGGCCACAAATTTGAACAATTTATTGCAATGTATTAAAAAAATAATATCAGCCCACAAACCTGGAAAAATATTTTAACACGATGTAAAAAAAACAAAACAATGCTTGCATTTCGGTAACACCTTGTGAACTGACGTATTGAGAACAATAATTTTTTCTTTCCGAAAAAGCACTTTAGATGTTACTACCGTGAATGCGCATATAAAATAAATAGCGATGTCCCGTCCTGCCCTGGTGATTCCATCTTGCCCGAGCTTCCCCTATGCTTAATGTGCATAGATTTTTTATTTCTGCAATTTCGCAGAAGTTCTAAAAGTGTATCGAAAGAATGGCGATTTCAATTCCTAAACCATTGCATGTCTAACAATGAGTATCAGAGGTTCGGTCCTTAGTGCCGGCTTAAAACTCTACACAGCGTCAGATAACTGATTGTCTGGGAGGTAAAAACTATCTATTCGCAATGCTGATAGCATCGACGCAATCATGCCGTACGTCATGAAGTCGTGGAGCCTTAACCTTCCTGACACCCCCAGCCCACAACAAGTTGGTGGAGGAATGATTAACTTAATATGTGAGATAAATTTCTCAACTATATTATGGAAAGAACATCCTTAGGACATCTACGAATGATAAAAATACTTGCATATAGTAAAATAATAATATAAAAGCTTATAATACTATAATAATATATAATATCAAAATTTATAATATTAAATTTTTTAACTCCCTCACACCAATTTCATTTTTTTCTTCTGTTATTTAATTAGATCTATTTCCTCTTCTCTTATTCATTGTACTATTTTGTTCTCCCTATTGCAACGGGTTTGTCATGTTACATCACTCCTGTCATTTTGTATTTCAACATTAAAGAAGGTTCTTTTCATTAACATTTTTGATGATATTTCGACGGTTTAACATTTGTTAAAGATAAGATCTGATTTTAAGAGATATTGTTTGAATGGGGATTTAAAATGAAACTAATGAAATCTAAATGTGCCCTTAAATGTGCCTGTAAACAATTTTTATTAATAGAAGCTGAAACAATTTACGTCTATAAAAAGTTTATGTTTAACAATTTATAAACATTAAAAAATATAAAATAAAAAATGATATAAAATTAAAAGGAAAACTATAAACTGATCACTTTCCCAATATACATTTTATGCCTTATATGTTAAGAGCCAAGCAAATTTTTAGTGGATACAACGAACTACACATATATATGCAATATAACTTTTTCTTTGCGATGAATACGCTAGAATATTTTTAATTTTGATTTTTTTTTCGCATAAAACCTCCTAAGAACGTTTTTCAAGCGTCATCAGATAGTAAAACAAGCACTTAACCACTCTAAATGCAAATGACAGTTCTTTTATACTTACTAAGTCATGGTATTAAAATTGTGCTATTTCAAAATGAGGTTCTTTTAGAGGTCATTGTCACAAAAAGTGATACATATTTTAACTATTTTTAAATAGTTCTAAATGCTTTCTCATTCCTATTGCTTCGACTTTTTTAAATAGATACGATTAAATAGACGGCTTTATTTTTCGTTTCTTAGACAGAAAGTAGTGTCTAATATTGCATTTAAAAAGTAAACAGATGATTTTTAAGTAAAATTTGTAAGTATAAGAATTAAAATACAGATTTAATCCGTAAAATTATTTATTAATGCATATTAATATATTTATAAAATTCAAATTAAAAAAAATGTATCAAATTAAAAAAAAATATTTAAAATTAATATACTGTACATACCTGTAAAAGATATTTTATGCATATTTAATTTTTTTTTTTTTAAATTTGAAATAAATACCACAAATGAACTGTTTGTGATTATAATTATAAATTTATTAAAAAAAACGTCAAAGTTAATAATTGTTTTGCAAATAAAATTAATAAATAAAGACGAGCTCTCTAACAGCACTGTAAAAAATCCGGATTAGTTTACATTATATAGTACCGGCACTTTGGGTGAATCATCCGCAAAATTCATTTTTCCCGTAAAATATTATACCGTAATTTTTACAACAGTGTTTATTTAATGAGAGCTTAAGTGCAATTACAGCATTTATCAGTGCTAAAATTACAGTATTATGCTAAAGTTTAATTTAACTCATTGTGTTTAGATCAAAAGGGCTATTTCATAATGATAGCTGTTTTGAGAAAATAAATGCATGACTTTTATTAAATCAATAGTTTTGAAGTAAATTTATAATTAAACTAAGTTGAATTTAGAGATTCAGATTGAATTTTTATGCTTGACTATAGGTAATGAATTTTTTTACCCATTATAATTATTATTACTAATCTGATTAGTATTGAGCGCCAGAATTATAACAGTTTTGAGAATTGTCAACTAAAATATGGTTTAACTATTTACAAACACTAAGTGTAAAAACCTGTAACATCTAAACAAACTATACATTTTGCACTTGCGAAATTTCAAATTCAACTGAAAGTGCATGTTTAAAATACTTTTTTTACAATTTAAATATTTATTTCAAAAATAGTTTAATGAAGCAAAAACTAAATAAAAGATGCAATCGCGAGTAAACTTTAAAACAATCACATTATTGAAAACTGTTGAGGAACATTAATGAAAGTGCTAGTTAAGACGCCAAATTGCATTTTTGAAGAAAACATTTCTTTTCTCCTCTCTGAACTATTTTATATTTTATAACCGTCGTTGAGTTGCCGACCCTAGTCTGGGTTAACGACTACCAATGTTCAACTCCGCATCCTTGTAATTTTGATCCAGAAGACAAGGGAACTCCAGGATCAGTCAGAGGTATTGACTTGTTATGGGAACATGGAGGACTTTGTGACCTAGCAAATTTAACTTGCATCAGTCACCATTACTTCACGGGGAGTCTTCGACCAGCGGGGATTGAACCCACCTTCTCTTTCACATGGTCCCTACCAATCAGGCTATCCTGACCCGTGCTCTCAACTATTTGCCAAAATCTATTTTCTTTATCGAGCACATTAAACAAAACACATTTTTTGAAGTTATACTTCTTATGCGACTTCCAACAAGGTTGCGTTAAACGTTTAACGCTACATTTTTATTGGCCGGGAAATCACGTGGTAGGATCCAGTTTTCCCTCATTCATTTCCATATTGTTTTGGTTCTCACTAGCATAAAAAT
>NC_092209.1:68136931-68183681 GCF_043381705.1 Parasteatoda tepidariorum
AGCCATAGTAAACATAATTATAATCGAAAGTTCTCATCTTCCTCAGCATTAGTTTCGGCATCTAACAACATATTTTGTTTGTTTTGTAATTCCAAAAATCACGAATCGAAAGATTGTTCTCTGACCATCGAAGAAAAAAAAAAAAACGCTAAAAGATCAATTTCGCTGTTTCCGCTGCTTAAAGAAATACCACACATCTATTAAAATCTTCCCCTTAACGTCCGGCAGATGGCGCAGCGCCGCAACTGTTGTGTCTGTTTTGTTTTGCAAATGTAAGAAAGCGTAGAGGTGCGCGCAAATGAGCCTGTGCAATTATGATATCTGTAAATATTGTTTTAAATAAATAATTAATATTATTATCTTCTTACTCCCCCCCCAAACGAGTTACTCGACACATGAAAAAATGATGTGATTACAACAAAAATCAGAAGTGGGATGAAAACCCCGTGAAAGAACCTAACGTAAACTCAAGGTATGTCTTTCTTGATTTTAAAATTATGCATGAGTCGGTATTATGAATTAAAGAAAGTATTACGTATTTTAAGAAAGTAAAAAGTATTTTATGGAAGTCAAACGTATTTTAAGAAAGTGAAAAGTATTTTATGAAAGTATTACGTATTTTAAGGAAGTAAAACGTATTTTAAGAAAGTAAAAAGTATTTTAAGAAAGTTTAACGTATTTCTATAAACTATCAAAATGTCTTTTCTGGGAAAAGGCAGAAAAAATGATTTGATTGAACTGGCTAGCGAAATAGGTGAAACTGTACCACCCAATGCAGTGGTAATAGAAATTAAGAATATTATCACAAAAAGTAAAAATTATGAGGAAACATTCGTTAAACAAATTTTAGAGCGGATAATTGAAGAAAGAATCCAACGCGAAGAAAATGAAAGTAAAGAAAAATAAAAACTGTTAGAGTTTCAAGAACAGGAAAAATTAAAACAATTAGAATTGCAAGAACGAGAAAAAGTTAGAGAATTGGAAGTACAAGAACGTGCAAAACAACGCGAGATAGAGGAACGACTTAAGCTTAAGGAAATCGAAGACCGTGAGAAACAGAGAAATTTTGAGTTGCAATAACTGCAATTGCAAAACGAAAATAAAGTTGTATGCCAAACGTCAAATGAAAGAAATACTACGGTGCCAGAATCAAATATAAATACTATTGATTTTCGAAATCTAATGCAAAAATTTGATGTAAAGGAATCCGAGATTTCGTCATTTTTAATATTATTTGAGAGACAGGCAAAACGAGTAAGCCTAGAAGAAGGTGAATATGGTTTTCACCTATTAGGATTGTTACCCCTCGAAATAACTCAATTAATTGCGAGAGAATCTGAGGAAGAGGCTAGTAATTACGCATTCGTTAAAAAATTATTGCTAAAACGTTTTAAGTTAAGTCCAGAAAAATTTCGTCAAAAGTTTGTTAGTCACGTTAAAGATTCAAAACGTACATGGTCAGATTATGTTTTCGAAATACGTAACTTTTTTAATGAATGGTTGTCAGGGTTAATAATAAATAATTTAGATTCGTTAAAAGAACTAATAATAACGGACCAATTGAAAAAACGCGTCCCAGGTTTAATGCGAGAGCATTTTATTGATTCATGACCTAATTACGTAAACGCGAATGAGTTAGCCAATAAATTAGACGAATACGATAGTGTGCGTTCCGGATTAAAAATAAACAGTGAAAAAAGTACTAAATCTGTAGGTCAATACGATGATTACAAAAATTATTCGCGAGTATCAAACTTCCGCAACTCAAATAGATACAATAATAAATTTGAAAACAGAAATGCGATGAGCCAAAAATCTTTTGAAAAGGAGAGTTCGTCTAAATATGATAGCAATAAATCGTTTAATTCTTCGTTAATTCGCAATGAAAGAGGTGAACCAAAGTGTTTTTCTTACAATTATTTTGGGCATATCTCAAAAGATTGTCCCTATCCCTGTAATTTAAGTGGATTAAAAGGGCATAGCAGAAAGAACTGTTTCAATAAGAATAAAAAGGAAAGGAAAAACTACTCTACGTGATCCCAAAAAGTATGAGAAAAAGTACCGCTGTTAAATTTCATGATTTGATGGGACATTTCTCTCTTGACAGGACTGTCAACAAAATCAAAGAACTTTATTGGTTTCCCTACATGAAGCGTTACTTAAGAAAACACATATCCATGTGTTTTGAATGTCTAGTGAATAAAATTCCCGGGGGAAAGCAACAGGGACATTTTCATCCAATTAATATTGGAAAAAGACCATTCTCAATCATACACATGGACCATTTAGGCCCATTTGTGAAGAGTTCTAGAGAAATCAGGATTTTTTCGTTATCATATTTAATTTTACAAGATTTACCAGACTTTCTCCAGTCAAAAACACATCTTCTCAACACGTTTTAAAAGCTCTGGAGAATTTCGTTCAGGATTTTGAACTGCCTGATCGGATTATTAGTGACAGAGGTTCATGCTATACGTCACATTAGTTTGAAAAATACTGTCACGACAATGGAATAAATCACACATTGAATTCTACCCAACATCCAATGGGTAATGGAATGGTAGAACGGGCAAATAGAACAATTCTATCCACAATAACAACATCGATAAGTGATCCACGTCATAAAGATTGGGATTTACGAATCAAAGAAACTGAAAGAAATTTAAACAACACCGTCAATAAAACTACTGATAAAACGCCTTTTGAAAATTTGCATGGATATTCTCCAAGATTCACTGATGGTATCCTTCGAAAACTTGCCGACGAGAGTGCAGACAAATGGACTGATCCCAAGGAACTTCAAGAAGAAGCAACCAGTGTGATTGAAAAGAAATAAAGTAAAATGAAGGAATACTACGATAAGAAAAAGTGTCGAACCATGACTTTTGAACCGGGAGAAATAGTGGTTGTCCGACGTCCAGCAAAAGCAACAGGAGAACCAACAAAGACTCATCCAAAGTACAGAGGTCCTCTACTTGTGACTGAAGTCCTCCCCAACGATACGTACAGAGTGACCCAAATGGAAAGAAAAGTGGGAAATAGGTACTACGCAACAACGTCCCACGTGAGTCAACTAAAGGCATGGCGACCACCAGTACACGATGATGATGATGAGGTCTCACGTAACTTATAAATTGGAAACAGGTAATATGAACTTCTGCTTTTTTTACTTCTAAGAAAAGAACTTTAGTATTCAACATTTAAAAACTTTTCATTTTGGAACAATTAAAAAAAAAAAAAAAAAAAANTTTCTTTTTGAAACAATAAAAAAAAAAACAGAACTATTAAGCAAGACAAAAAAAAAGAGAACTGTAATAGAATGTAATAATCGATGTATGTATCTTTTGTTAAGTAAGTGTCAATTGTATCATCAGGATGCCCGAATGTTAAAATTTTCCCCTTAATGTCCGGCAGGTGGCGTAGCGCCGCAACTGCTGTGTCTGTTTTTGCAAATGTGAGAGAGCGTAGAGGTGCGCGCAAATGAGCCTGTGCAATTATTGATATCTGTAAATATTGTTGTAAATAAATAATTAATATAATCAAACTCTTACTTCCTCTTCCCCCCAACCGAGCTACTCGACACATGAACAAATGATATGATTGCAACACAATGAGAATGAGAGGTTCGGTCTTTAGTGACGGCTTGAAACTCTACCCAGCGTCAGATAACTGATTGTCTGGGAGGTAAAAACTGCCTATTCGCAAAATGCTGATAGCATTGACGCAATCATGGCGTACGTCATGAAGTCGTGGAACCTTAACCTTCCTGACTCCCCTAGCCCACAACAGGTTGGTGCAGGAATGATTAACTTAATATGTGAGATAAATTTCCCAACTATATTATGGAAGGAAAATCATTAGAACATCTAAGAACGATAAAAAATACTTGCATATAGTAAAATAATAATATAAAAGCTTATAATATAACAATATATAGTACAAAAATTTGTAATATTAAATTTTTAAACTCCCTCACACCAATTTCATTTTTTTCTTTTGTTATTTAATTCGATCTATTTCCTCTTCTCTCATTCATTGTACTATTTTGTTTTCCCTATTGCAACGGGTTTGTTATGTTACATCACTCCTGTCATTTTGTGTTTCAACATTAAGGAAGGTTCTTTTCGTTAACATTCTCAACATTTTCGATGATATTTGGACGGTTTAACATTTGTTAAAGATAAGATCTGATTTTAAGAGATATTGTTTGAATGGGGATTTAAAATGAAACTAATAAAAGCTAAATNAACGTTTTTCAAGCGTCATCAGATAGTAAAACAAGCACTTAACCACTCTAAATGCAAATGACAGTTCCTTTATACTTACTAAGTCATGGTATTAAAATTGTGCTATTTCAAAATGAGTTTCTTTTAGAGGTCATTGTCACAAAAAAGTGATACATATTTTAACTATTTTTAAATTGTTCGAAATGCTTTCTCATTCCTATTGCTTCGACTTTTTTTTAAATAGATACAGTCAAATAGACGGCCCTATATTTTGTTTCTTTAACTGAAAGTAGTGTCTAATATTGCATCTAAAAAGTAAACAAATGATTTTTAAGTAGCATTTGTAAGTATAAGAATTAAAGTAAAGGTTTAATACGTATAATTATTTATGAATGCATCTTGATATTTATAACTTTCTAATAAAAAAACATGTATCAAATTAATAAAATACATCAAATTATTATATACATTCCTGTAAAAAATATGTTATACATATTTAATTTTTTTAAATTTTGAAATAAATACCTCAAATTAACTGTTTATGATTATTATTATAAATGTACAAAAAAATGTCAAAATTAATAATTTTTTTGCAAATAAAATTAATAAATGAAGACGAGCTCTTTAACAGCACTGTAAAAAATCCGGATGAATTTACATTATATAGTACCGGCACTTTGGGTGAATTATCCGCAAAATCCATTTTCCCCGTAAAATGTTATACCATAATTTTTACAGCAATATTTATTTAATGAGAGCTAAAGTGCAATTGCAGCAATTATCAGTGCTAAAATTACAGTATATCAGATATTTTGTTCCGTAACATGCTCCGGAAAAAATAGTATTTCACGGTAAATGGATTTTACGGTGCCAATACTTTTTTACCGAAATTTAAGCTGGAAATTTATACAGTGAGTTTAAAAATAATCTTTATGAAATGTAAAAAAAAATATAATTATCAAACAAGGCAATTCGATTAATAACATTTTTAATACAGAAATTTTTTTTTGTTATATAAACAAATCAATTAATATTGAATGAATATACACTGAGTGGCCAAATTATTATGACCACTTCAGAGTTTTATGCAAATGAGTTATTGCGTCACAGCGTTGCCGCTAGAGGGCAAGATAACCATAACACGGGAATTCTGGACAAGTGAGTCATCAGTTATACTGTGTTGCTTGCTCAGATATGGGAAAGAAAAGTGATTTAACTGAATTTCAACGTGGAATGATTGTCGGTGCGAGATGTGTCGGAACGAGCATCAGCAAAACGGCTGCACTTGTGAAGTGTTCTAGAGCAGCAGTTGTTAATGTGTACAAAGAATGTACAATCAAGCAAAAAACCGGATCTCAACGTCAGACTTGTGGTCGTCACAGGGTACTGAATGCTCGATCAGAGAGAAGGCTGGCCAGGGTTGTGCAGCGCAATAGGAGAGCAACAGTGCGACAAATTACAAGTGATCTTAATCAAGGAGCAACTGTGAACGTCTCTGAACGTACTGTTCGACGCACATTGCGCCGTATAGGGTATGGAAGCAGACGACTGAAGGGGTGGTCATAATAATTTGGCCACTCAGTGTACATATTTTATACGGTGCTCTCAAAATTATGTTTACTAGTAACTTTAAAAAAAATGAGTAATCATGGTTAAATTCAATAAAAAATTTGACACGTTCCCTTGTGCTTTGAATTGAAATGATTCAATTTATCTCATTTTGTTTAGATCAAAATCATTCTCTAATATTGATAGTTTTTATTTAGAAAATAAATGCATTGTTCCTCTTAAATCAATAGTTTTGAAGTAAATTTATAACTAAACTAAGTCGAATTTAGAGATTCAGATTAAATTTTTACTCTTGACTATTTTTGAAATAGGTAAATGATTTGTTTACCCATTATAATTATTATTACTAATCTGATTAGTATTAAGCACCAAAATTATAACAGTTTTGAGAATCGTCAAATAAAATGTGGCCTTACTATTTTCAAAAAGTAAGTGTTGGTGTAAAAACCTGCAACGTCTAAACAAACTATACATTTTACACTTGCAAAATTTCAAATTCAACTGAAAGTACATGCTTAAAATACTTTTTTACAATTTAAATATTTATTTCAAAAATAGTTTAATGAAACAAAAACTAAATAAACGATGCAATCGCGAGTAAACATTAAAACAATCACATTATTTTATTTTATTTTATGACCGCCGTTGAACAGTCGACCCAATTTTTGGGTTTACGACTACAAATGTTCAACGCCGTAGCCTTGTAATTTTGAACCAATCCAGAAGACAAGGCAACCCCTGGTTCAGTACCCCCAGAGGTATTGATTTGTTATGGGAACATGGAGGACTTTGAGACTCGACAGATTTAACGTGCATCAGTCACCATTTACTACGCGGGAAGTTTTCGACCGGCAGGGACCGAACCCACGAACTCTTGGACATGGTCCCGGCACCCAACCGACCAGGCTATCCCGGCCTAGTAGCGACACTTTATCAGAATTTTTGTTGCACCGCGCATGTGGACCTGCTACAAGAGGAGTATTAGTTGGTTATATAGTTGGTTATGGCAGTAAATGGAAATCATTTGTCATGATTGGATGTTAATCTGTCAAGCCATCATTACTTTGGTTAGATAATGGGTTTGATGTTTACCAAAATCTTCTAGTGGTTCCATCATGGTGTTGTTCATCGCCTGTAATCTATTAAATTTAAAAAATTAGTATCATGAGAAACAAACTTATCTAATATGGCTTACTGCCTTAGAACAAGATTAGAATCTTATGTTAGCGCTAATTGATTGCGTACCCTATGTTGGTGTTTTAGTTATTTAACCTAATTAGGTCCATATTGTTTAGTTTGCACCTTGAGATAGTCACAGAGTGCTGCAGTTAGTGTTTAACCGGATTAAAGATGATTGGAAGAAAAGTTGTGTGTCTAATTTGAGCCGACACCTAGATCTTGATATTCACATTATTGAAAACTGTTGAGAAACATTAATGAAAGTGCTACTGTAGGTTAAGCCGCTAAATTGTATTTTTGAAGAAAACATTTCTTTTCTCCGCTCTGAACTATTTTTTTAATCGTCGTTGAGTACCCGGCCCTAGTCTGGGTTAGAGACTACCAATGTTCAACTCCGTATCCTTGTAATTGTGATCCCAATCCGGAAGACAAGGGAACTCCAGGATCTGTACCCCTAGAGGTATTGACTTGTTATGGGAACATGGAGAACTTTGTGACCCGACAGATTTAACCTGCATCAGTCACCATTTACTTCAGGGAGAGGTGGGGATTGAATCCACCTTCTATTTCACATGGGCCCTACCAATCAGGCTATCCTGACCCGTGCTCTTAACTATTTGCCAAAATCTATTTTTTTTACCGAGCACATTAAGCAAAACACATTTTTTTCCAAACGTAGTATGTATAAAATCAATTAAAAAAAAAACACTGTCCAAAGATTTGATCGAAATTTTTTATTCTCTTGGTAGTAAGTGCACTGTAAAAAAATCTGGAAAAAAATAGCGATGAAAAGTACTGGCACTCAGGATGCTAGTACATTCCACGGTAAAATAAATTTTATCGCAAAGTTGTATGGAATAAAGAATAATTAAACAAAATTTTTACAGAAGCATTTGATGTAAATCAAATGAATATTACTGTAAAAAATACTGCAGAAAATTTTACGCTAAAGAGATTTGATCAGGAATTCTTTGCAGCCTGGACATAAGTTTAAGTAATCGATTGGCTTGTCAACTATATTTTGTAACACCTTTTTCGAATGTTAAGAAGTTTTTTGAAAAAGTTTGAAATACGCAGAGAAATATTCCAAAGTATTTTAATAAAATTTTTATAACCGGTGGTTCCCCAAACTATTCTTCGTAAATATTTTGAAAAATAAACTTTGTTTGGAACGGAAAGCTTAGTTGTGAGTATGTTAGTTACTTTTTTTACCACCGTAAATATGGAGTAAAATTAAGTTTTGCTTTAATTAAATATTGATTTTCGATTCAGAGGTAATCAATGAAGTTTAATGCAGTATTTTTACTCCGGTTCATTACACAAAACAAAAAGAAAATTAATTAATGAAAGTTAGTTTTTTAAACTGTGAAAATGAATCTATGGAAATAACTTCGAAAGTTTTTAATTTATACTTATATAAAAAAGTTTTTAATTTATTTTGTATTACTTTAATTTATATAATCTTACCTGGTAATACTTAAAAATTGGCTAAACTAGCATGAATATTCTAAACACAAATTTAATATTAAACAATTAATTAAAATTAATAGTTAACAATAATTAAAACTAAACAATTAATTATTTAAATAAAAAAATATTTTTCTTGATTTAGAATTGTAATAAAGAACTAATTAATGAACTCTACGTAAATAATTCATGCTATTCAATTTCAACTTAATCTAAGCGGACAAAACTTTTTTATATTATATTTTTCTTATTTTGAGAGCTCTATTTCGAGTTCAATATTAATTATTATTTATAAAGAACTGGATATCATTATTACTCAACATTCTAGACATTATTATAAGATATATTATTATTACTTTATCATGAGGAAGTAAATGTTTAAAACGTCTAAGCAAATCTATAATGAAAAGATTCTGTGACATTATTATACATGCAACGAAATATTTAGCATCTAAGATTAAAAGGTTTTATTATTTTGTTTAGCAAGAGTGAGTCAGTTGAAAAATGTAGAGCTAGGTTAAGAAATTTTTTTTGTTGGAGATAATTATTTTTTTTTATTAATAACTTTCGTATTTATTAAGATGCAACCACGTGCTTAAAATCGCTAATTGATCGAATTTTTTTTTCTGAATCATCTTTAAAAATAATTTAACAAGTAGTTGCTTGATTTTTCTTATTAAAATATGAGTATTCTTTTTGAGATTATAGTTTTAAAAGCTTTGGAATTTATTGTTTATTTTTCACTCGAAATGTTAAAAAAAGATTATTGTTTTCACATTCTTATCCGTTTAAAAATCACATTCGAAGACAAACTTGAGAAAATTGTTTATCAACTGTTTAAGATTTTTAGATGTAAAAATTTAGATTTTTAAATGTAAAAAAAAATAATTTTTTTTTTAATTCGTTCATAAAGTTTTGTGAGTAAAATAACTGAAAATGCAAAAAAGGAAGAAATAAAACATAGAGTATAACAAATAAATTTGAGAAGTATAACAAACAGCTTCTCAAAGTGCCAAAAAACGCTATCGTAATTATAAACGTCAAATTATTTCTTTAAATAAATATTTAACGTTATTTTTCCGGATAATAATACAGGTAAAAAAAAAATCTGGTAAAATTACCGTTTTGAATGGTAATGACTTTAATATGGTAAAAAAAAGAAACATAAATCTAGTAATCTACCAAAATTAATGGTATTTGTAAACATTTCATTTGGTCATTTTTCCTTTCCTAGTGCTGGTTTACCGGATATTCCGTTTATTAAAATTGAAATTCGCATTACAAAACATTTAGTACACAATGCAAAAGTGCAAAATAAATTTAATCGAATAAATGGTTTTAATGCCATGATCTAAGGAATCAAGACAAAACTATCAAATTCTGCCACATTTGCCACATTTTTTCTCAGAATATTACACTATACTTTATGGCTAATTTAACTAAAATTATTACCAAAGCGTACTTACTAGTAAAAATCATCGAGACTTTTGGTTCCGCTTAAAGTCAGAAACACGGAAAATTTAACAATATTCTGGTAGTTTTGAGCATGCTTTTTTTCTCAGTACACTTTAAATGGTTTTATTTTGATTTCAAAGGCAAACAAAAGAAAACAAAACTATATATTTTTATTTCATAACCGTCGTTGAACAACTGACCCAATTTCGGATTTACGACTACTAATGTTAAAATCCATAGCCTTGTAATTTTGAGCCCCAAGAGGACAAGGGAAATCCTGGATCAAGTGTTGGGAAAAAAATTGTCTTTTTGGAGGACCTTTTGGTGGAACTAACCCGCATCTGCGTTTCATGGATAGAAAAAAGAAAAAACCCCGAGAGCCTCCCAAGGTTAGCCCGACGGCAAGGGGACTTTAACACATGAGGATATTTTAAGCCTGCAATGTGGTCGACTCGAGCCTAGTACGGAATTCGTGTTGACTAGCGATCGCTATGATTCGAACCCGGTTCACTTTATCGGAAAGCGAAAGCTCTGTACCCAAAGCCACCACGGATCGAACAAAGCTATAATTCTGAGCAAAGCCCTTAATATTAATTCTGCGTTTCAGTACATTTATTTTTAGTAATTTTTTTTCTCACCTAATCAAAACCTGTCACCAGAATTCTTTCGTTTGTTAACAATGACAAATAAAATTTTCAAGATTTAGTCATCGTATCTTATTTTTCAGGAATTAATTAGAAGATTGAATGTTAAGAAATCCATGTTTTAGTATATTTTAAATGTATTGCTCACTAAGGGATATTTGTGATCTAATATTTATTAAAAAACTGTTCTACTTAATGTGAAACATAGTGTTTGATGCAGCTACATTGCATTGAAACATTATTAGAAAAACTGATATATAGGATTCAGTTGAAAACATTTGGGAAATAATTTCCGGAATACGATTGGTTCTTCTTTTATTCCAGTTAAAGCAATTCCACGTAAATATTTATATTTTTTTCTGAAACAGATATTCCTTTTCTTATATTTACCATTAAATACTTTAAGTAACAAATATCAGATGTTTTATTGAATTTCCTTTGTATATTTTATACACCAGAATTGACTTATTTTAACAGTGAAAAAATTTATTTAATGCAAATATGTCATTTATGTACATTTTAAAATAAAATCGTAAAATTTTTGAAAAAAATAATTAAAAAAATGTTAAAATAATTAAAAAATTTAAAGTAACTAGAAAATTGTAAACAATTTTCAAAATTTTTCTCTTTTGTTGAAAAATACATAAAATCAAATAAACAATATAATGGCAGAATTAAATTATATTTCTTCATGATTCGGGAAATTGCCTTTATTCATTTATATTTTCATTTTTATTCAGCAGAGGACAGTATTTGAACTTTTTTTGGACGAGGTATTTAAAATTTTGGTCCTCATTTTTGTTCAATTCCACTTTTTATACTTCTAATGGATAAAAAAATTATGTTGTTTTTTTCGTCCTTCAAAATAAAATTTTACTGATAGTTATTGAGTTGAAAATTTTATTAACTTTCAATTTTACTTTTATTTCATGCTTGAAGTTACTGATTCTAATCACGCACTGATTCAATCAAGCATCTACTGATTCTACTCAAGACTGAAGCTACTGATTCTTGTTTAAAATTCAAGAAAAACAATGACAATCCTTTTAAATCGATAACAAATAATAAACTTTTAAATGTACATTTAAATTTTTAATAAATAAATTTAAAAAGGAATATTTTGTGAGAATAATTTGATAATAATATGGTTGTTCAAGTATAAAGTATTCTATATATGTCTCTAGCCGTAAGTTTAACCTGATACCTGATAACTGTTCAAGTAAATGAATTTTAACAACATTCATATAAATTAACTGAGTATATTTAAAAATACTTACAATCTCAAAAATTTTATAGTATATTGATTATAATTTTCATTAAGTGAATGAGAAAAATTTTTCCTCGAATAATTATTTTTTAAAATTGAAATAAAAAATATAGAGGAAACAAATTAAAACTAAAACTTTCAGAACGAGTTTGAAAACCAGATTTTCCGGACCATATCAACGAAAATTATCAAATGAATGTTATAAATACAATATATTATGTTTCTTTAAAACAATTGTTTATTTTAACAGAATTGTCATTACCATGCAATGCCGTAATTTCATTATAGTTCTTTTCTCCGTGTATGAAAATACAAAAAATTGCAAATCTCTAAGTTAATTATTTTTGGATTGACTGAACTACAAGAAACAAGAAAAGCCACGCTGGTTCCTTCGTTTTTCTACGATTGAATTGTTGGTTCCTAAATGGTGTTCAGCGGAACACTATAGTTCCTTAGAAGGGTCACATAAAATCAAGTTTCAAATTTTCCATGGATTCCGAGTATAGTTTTTTTCACTCAGTAAGGACTTTTGAAACTTGTAATTATGTTTGTATCAAAAAAATAAACCATAATTTTTTTGATAGTTTGGTTGTTCTAATGATTTTTTTGAGTAAAATGCCAGTGAAAAACAAAAAGACAAAGTTTATTAAACTTGCGTCATTATTTGTCGTCAAACTTTTAAATTCAAAATAATAGGACCAAAGTCAAGAATAACGAGTTCTGTTTCTCTAATAACTATTTTCACAGTTTATGAGAATTTTTTTTCAAAAACTATAATTCATCTTTTTTCTTTTCCTTTTCAGCCAATGTATGCACCAAAAACAAATTCAGAACAATACAATAATTATATCCCTGCAGGTCTGAAAATTAAATACATCTAATATTTTGGAGGTTTTATTGATAAAACAATTATGGAAAATATATTTGGCTTTCTCTCTAAATATTTTCAAAATAATTATTAGTCTTTCGTTGGTTACTGTGTGTATGGCTGCTAATAAATTTCCTTAATATTGGGATTCCGCCTGGAAAAGTCTCGATCATTTACGGTTCCATAGTTGGAAAAAACTAGAAACGCTGCCATAAATATATATTATATTAAAATTTTAAACAAAAAATAACAGTTTAAAGAGCTTGATTGGCAATACAATGAAATAATGTTAGTTCCGTCATAAAGGGAAACTAATTCCTAATTTTGTTTATTAAACAAGCATTGCATTTTAATCCACACAATACGTAACAATATATTATTTTTAACTAAAGCTTCTACTTCTGTTACAAAATGTTAAAACAACGATGTATAATAGATTAAAATATTGAGCAGAAAATTAGTAACTTTAATGTAGTTTTAAAAAGCATACAAGAATAAATTACTAGTTCTATCATAAAACAAATCTGGTTATCTTCATTAATTAAACCAGTATTGTTTTTTTTAAATCCACATCATATAAGTTTTGATAAGTAATTCAGTGGAATAAATTACTTGTTCTATTCTGAAATAAATCTGATTATCTTCATTTGACTAAACTAGTATTGGCTTTTAATCCACATCATGAAAGTTTTGATAAGCAATTCAGTCGAATAAATTACTAATTCTATCATAAACGAAATCTTGTTATCTTCATTTAATTAAACCAGTATCGTATTTTTAAATCCACATCATAATTTACAATATATTATTTTTAACGAAATGTTCTAATTCTGTTACACAGTTCTAAAAGCAGAACAGAAAGGACAATGTCCTCAGAAACCAAGCTTTTCTTGTCATCTGCCAAGCTAGTAATTTAATCTAACTTAAACACTTTACAAAATTGATTAATTAAGTGTGGAACTAGGTTGTAAAGCGATGGCAAAGCATCATATAAAATACTCGTTAATCAAGAAACTATGTGATCGATTAAGGTAACGACATCCAATTATCACTAGATAACATGCCATAATTAATTTATAATAATATTTGCTTTTAAAAGTTATTAAACATCAAATTTTTTTGTGAAATGATTCGAATTAACTTTGATTTTAAGTTTTGTTATTTTAATTTTTTTACATTTTTTTGATCAAATTATTTAAAAAGGAATATATTTTTCGAATGCAATTATTTTAAAGATTTAATAGATATTTTGATCACCTGATGTTATATTTTTATTATAATTTTATTATAATTTTCTGTAAAGAGCAACAATTGGGATGACTCACTTTAAAATCATAACAAAATTAAATTTAAACCTTATAATGTATTTCATTAGAACATCAACATTAATTGCATATTTAAAAAGGGAAATACAAATGCAATCTAAATATTTTATTTCTAATATTTTTAGCAGTTATTTCATTTGAATTCCACTTCTATTAATCACAGAATATTTTTTTTTCGAAAATTCGCTGCATTCCATAATTATAATTTATGCATATTTGCAGTTTATTCATTAATAATTATTAAATTACTATAATTTAATTAAGTTTAAAAGTAATTCACTAGTCCGCAGATTCCTCTAAATGATTAATGTTACTTCGGTTAAAAAGAGGTGTCATAATGCACTGTAAAAAATTACTGATTAAATTAAGGAAAAATGTACGGTACTTCTTAAAGTATATTTATATAGTTTTAAAACATAGTTTATGCATAGTTTTGAATTTTATATAGTTTTAAAATTACAATGAATCATACGAAATTTAATTTATTTATATCAACCTTGTCGTCTTTTAAAGTAAGACACAAAATTTGTCCTTAAAGATTAGATAACTTTTTTTAAAGTTTAAATTACTGAACAATTTATATATAACAAATACTTACTCCTTGTATTCATTAAGACAGAAAAGGCAGTTACTAAATCAGTGACAGAGTAAGTTTATTTGACCAATCTTATTCTTGAGAGGACATGTATGAGTAACTGCATTACTGTCTTATGCAAATTTATGAAGAGTCAAATTTAAGAGCTTATTGTGAAATAAGCTCTGTTGTATAACTACGCTTTAATCGACAAAATTATGTACTGTAAAAGGCAGTAAGACGCCCGGTGGCTGAGTGGTAGCGCTTTGCGCTCCCGTGCCACAGGTCCTGGGTTCGATCCTCGGACCGGGCAAGGTTGACTCAGCCTTTCATCCCTTCAGTGGGTCGATAAGTGAGTACCAAGCATGCTTGGGAACTAAACACTGGGGGTTTCGCGTTCGGCTGACCACCTAACCGGTACATCTGCTTCTACACCCCAGAGCCCAAGGTCAAGAAAACTGAGATGGGCACAGTAGGCATTGGCCCTCTATGGGCTGTCGCTCCACTGAGTTTAAAAGGCAGTAAATTTATCTTCCTATAAAATTATCTACAGTAAAAGGCAGTAAATTTATCTACCTATAAAATTATCTACAGTAAAAGGCAATCCCATAGGCAGTAAATTTTCTAATGTTGTATAAAAGTTTTTCATTTATGAAGAATAGAATGGGTTGAAAATTTTAAAACAATACTACAGATAAACTAGGAATATCTTTGAGTAAATAATCCCGAGAAACCGAAATGTGTCACAAAAAGAAAAATCCTTTTTTTTAGAGCTTTCAGACTTCAGTTTTAAAATGCACACACTACATTTATAAGTAATTTCAAGGGCAGCGCGTGCCTAGACAAGCAAGAGAGATAGACAGTAACGCCATTTCTTAGCAACAAGCGGAATCTTCCACTCGCTTCGAGTCTGGACAATGACTTGTGGATTGATTGCGCCTTTTTGGTAGATATGAATAAACACTTAACTGATCTGAATGTAAAAATACAGGGTAAAAATCTGATTGTCACTCAAATGTATTCATGTATTCAAGCCTTTGAAACAAAGTTCAGGCTGTGGGAAAATCAGGTAAAAAATCAAACTTTGGATCATTTCCCTCATTTAAAATCATTTGGCACAATGAACCAAAAAAAAATTAATCTATATTCTCAACTTCTGCAAAATCTGATCACGGAATTCAACAATCGTTTTGAAGACTTCCACAAAATGAATGAAATGGAATTCCCAATTTTCAACGATCCATTCAATTTTGAAGCTTCACAGGCACCAATTCATTTGCAAATGGAGTTGATAGACCATCAATCGGACAGTATTTTGAAAGAAAAATTTAAAGAGGTTGAAGCTCTTACATTTTATACACAATATTTCAAGAGTTTGGTTAACTACCCGGAATTAAAAAAGCATGCAGCACGCATTTTGTGCATGTTTGGTAGCACCTATTTATGTGAGCAGATGTTTTCCGCCATGAAAATAAATAAGAATAAACATAGCACAAGACTTACGAATGAACATCTCCAATCAATTCTTAAAATCATTACAACAAATATGAAACCGGACATCAATGACCTTGTCAAAAACAAGAAAAGTCAGGTATCTGGATCCTCGAGCTCAAAATAATTACCCTCTTAAAGCTTTGATATGATTTTTAACAACTGTATATTGTATACTATATAATTAAATAAATAAAATGTTATAATAATTCAGTACATGTTTTTTATTTGAATCTGGCCCGCCTACATATTCAAAATTTAATATATGGCCCTCTGCAAAATTGAGTTAGACACCTCTGATCTAGAGCATGATAAATTATTAATTGCTGCACATTGTTGGAATCTTGAACATAAATTCGGTTTTGGAAATGCTAAAACTATTATCATCCCAATCACATCAGTGCATCTTTATGCCGTTTAATCTTGTTTCTGTTTTTCATGTGATAGTCGATTCCCTTGTTAATGACATAAGCTCCTAGTCACCTCTCAATAGCGCATTGAATTGCATTCCTTTCTGTTTCATCCCTCTCTGTCACAGTAGTTTTTCTTGTTCTGTATTTTATTTTTATTTTTGTTTTACTTAATTTTCACTTTTTTATCTTTTTTCACTCTCATTTCTTTCGTTTTCTTGTCAACTGCAGTTTCTCCAGTTTTGTTTTTTACCTTTAATTTTTATATTTCGTTTGCAACTATGCGTTTTATATTTTAAATAATTTTTGTTTCTTTTCATTTATGTTTGTCAAGTCTTCAGAAGTGTCGTAAATTTTTGAGTGCTTGAAACATATCGACTATTATTTGCATTTACATATTTTTGTAGCCAATGAAATTGTTTCAACTAAGTAATAAAAATATCTTTAGTGTAATCAAACCATTTGTGTTTAATTTTAATTTTTAATCTTAATTATAAGTACTAATTATGTACATTGAGCAAAATAAAAAATGGGCCATCCTGAGTAACTTCTGATCTAATGATCGGGTCGTCGCGTTTTAGGACTCAATCTGAATGGTTAGAGAGTGTGACCTCAAATCTGCAAATTAAATGGTGCAGACGATATTTCAAGTATCTGATATTGAAGTGTTTGATTTCGTAAAATCAGATGCAAAATCGTACCAATCACTGAATTAACATTCCTTTTTTTCGACGGGTTGTGGTTTCTGCCCCAGCAAAATATAGTGGGTATCCGCAATCTGGAAAATATGGTCCTCATAGTTTGGTCAGGACAGTGATACAAAGTTTAGACTCCCTATTGTTAATTTTATTTTTTGCGTATTTTGCCAAGAGAATTAATTTTTGCACACAATTATAAAATTCTTTTATCCGAAAATTGATCCGCGCAAAAAATAAATTTTAGTAAATTTTTACTATTTTTTATTATTATTTTATTTAGCAATTGTCGAAAACATGTATACAATTTCCTTCATAATTTTAAACTATCTAAATGTACATGGTGAAGTACAAAATTTGAGTGAAATCGGTTGAATAATTCCTGAGAAATTGAATTTTAAAAAAATCTTAGAACCGATTTTACGCAAATTTTGAATTTTTCCATGTAAAATAAGATACTCTAAAATTACGTAAAAATTCATATACCTTAGAATTTAAAAGTGTTACGACTGCTCATTAAATACAGTAATAAAAGTGGAAAATATTGACTAAAATTTATTTCTTGAATTAATTTATCGCTTTAATCAGTGTTTTCATCATAGAAAAAAAATGGGTGAGAATTTCTCACCCTTTCTCAAAAACAGAGTGAGATTTCAGAAGGTTAAGTGAGATTTCTAAAAACTAAAAAAACACAAATAGACTCATTTCCTTCCTTATAATAAATCATTTCTTTCCTTATAATAAATCATAAAATAATTTCTTTAATTATAATAAATTTTTAACGTCTTCTATTTTTTAAAGCATTGAATATTTTTGCTGCATTATTATAGAAGATTTTGCCTTTACTAGGTATTTGTCCATCTTATATTAGTGCATAAAAAATTTGAACGGCTTACATGAAAAAACCTTACCTACGGTAAACACGTGGTTGCAGAGAAATGTGTTCTGAAAGGGGTTCCGTGGTTCGGAGGGGTTGTGTTCTGTTGTTCGAAAAGGTTCTGAACAATACTGGTAAATAGGGAAGCTAGATAACGGGGCAAATATTGAAAATAATGAAAGATCCAGGAAGAAAAGTGAAAGGGATTTTATTCTAAACGGCGAAAATCGAAGCTTTTTCCCAAAATGCGAGAAATTCGCGAATTTTAAAATTGATTTATGGAATGCGCGAATTTTTCGCGGAAATCATTTTTTAATGCGAGAAAATAAAGAAATATGCGAGATTCTCACATTCTCGCGCTGTAGTGAAAACACTGCTTTAATGGTTCTCCAGAAATGGCGAAATACGTAAAAAATCAAATTAACATTAGGGGGTTCAAACTTCAGAGCTCTCTCCTGACCAAACTGTGGAGACCATATTTCTCAGATTGCGTTCTATATTTTGGGGGTCAGAAATCCGAATCCATCGAAAAAAGGTATTTTTATTTAGAGAAAGTACGGTTTGTGTCTGATTTCGTAACTTAAAATATCGTCTGCACTAATCAGTTACCGTATTTTAAGACACACCTTTAACCATTAGGATGGAGTCCTAGAACGTGATGATCCTATCATGAGATCAAAAGTTATTCAGGTTGGTCCATTTTTTGCGCACTATACATAGTATGTAATATATACAATATAGTACAATATATTATAGCATGGATATAATAATTCATAATATAGGTATATAATTTTATAATATGGATGAAATATTATTAAGGAAAACTAATATATTTTATCTTAAAAGAATTATTTATTTAAAGACTATGTAAATTTGTATTAAAAACAGTGAAATTTATTAAATAATTTTAAGGATTAAAATTATGGATAATAAATAAGAAGTGCTATTTAATAACCTTAATTTATTTTAACCTTTATTTTAGTCTTCCGTAAAAAAGTTCTTGTAAACATAAAAAATAAATTTATTTCCTAAGTTTCTTCAAAAAAAATTATTTTTATGTAAAACAGCATAATGTATTAATTAAAGCTGAGCACTAAATTAGGATTATCTAAATTATTCCTGAATAGTAAAATTATATGAATTTAATTATGAATTTATAGCATTAATATTAAGATCAATTTGTTTAATTATCATCGTAGAAGAGATGATTTATAAATTAGTGATGGAATAAGATTACTTGACCGAAGCTAATGCTACGAAGTCATGTCAGCGTAATTAATCTTCTAAGAGAAATTTGTGCTTGAAGTTAAGAATCAAGCTTTAAAGTTTTTTGTGGATTTACCTAATTGAATCTCTATAGTCGATAAAACTACCTACCGTAAAATTGTTCTGCTCTAAGCAATTAATTTTCTTTTAATTTAAGACTGTATACATGGACTTTATTTATTTAAACGGGGAAATTATTTGGAAAATTTTGCGCAAATACTCAAGTAATGTATTTATGTTATTTAAATGATTCATATTTTGCTTAAAATATTGCTTTTCATTATGAATAATTTTGAAATTCATTAGAATAAGGAATATATTGTTTTTCTATGTCTGGTTTTCGTCAATAAAATGAATTTATTTATTTGACTTTTCAGTAAAAAATAGTATAACTTTTGTGCTAAAATAGGGATTTTTTTTTATAATAGAATGCAATTGTTGAAACTAAATTTTCTGAATTAATATAATGTGTTTTTTATGTGAATTTAATTTTGTTTTAAGAATCTAGAGGCTGATACTGTAATAATTTAAAATTAACGTGCATTAAAATTAAAATTTTTACTATGCAAGTTTATACTATTTTTGCAAGTTTTATACTATGTTGAAAAACATTTTTAAAGTGAATATTATTCCAATATCATTTATATATCAATTGGGGGCGATGTGGAATTTTTTGAATGTTATTAAGCACAACCACTCAAAAATTCTTAAAAAAAAGGTCATGATAAAAATATGCCTGGATGTGAAATACTAAAGGTTTGTTTATTATTATTAATTTGTGTCACACACAAATTCTTAAAAGAAAATTATGATAAAAATGTGCCCAGATGTGAAATTCTAAAGGTTTGAATATCATTTTAAATTTGTGTCACTCTCAAATTCTAAAAAGAAAAGTCAGGATAAAAATATACGAAGATGCGGAATTCCAAATTTTTGTTTACCATTATTAATTTGTGTCACTCTCAAATTCCTAATAGAAAACTTGTGAAAAAATATACCTAGATATGAATTTTGGAAGGTTTGTTAATTGTTTCTAATTTATATAATGTCAAATAATTATTTAACGTTCAATTGGGACCCCACCCCCGATCACTGCGCTCACCAACCCCAAAACTGTTTTGCAGATTTTTTTGGATTGCTTTATTGCAATTCCAGTTCGCTTTCCTCACTTATTGGTTACTTCTGTGTTTTTTGTTGTTGTTGTTCATTTACGTCGCACTAGAGCTGCACAATGGGCTATTGGCGACGGTCTTTGAAACATCCCTGAGGATGATCCGAAGACAAGCCATCACAATTTTGATCCTCTGCAGAGGGGATGGCAACCCCGCCTCGGTAGCCAAACAACCTGCAGGCGAAGTCGAGCACTTTACGGTAGCACAGTTTAACGAGGACCAACACCGCACACCCTCGGTCCCTACTCAGACTGATCCAAGTAAGTCACCCACCCGTACACTGACCGCAGCCAGTGATGCTTGACTTCGGTGATCTGATGGGAACAGTGTCTTAACGATCAGTCCACTGCGGGACCTTCTGTGTTTTTATACTGGTTTTTATAATTGGTAATTTACCTTTTTAAAAGAAATTTAAAAAAAAATATCCATCTTACACATCTTGTGAAACTTTTTATTTATTTAATTTTTATTTAATTCATATACATTATCATATGAATGTTATGCATTTTAATATGATGCTTGGAAACTACGTTTAAAACAAATAATTCAGGGAGTTTCCTCATACATAGAATCATAAACATAGATGTTTGGAGACATAACAGTTTTAAGTCCTAACATGAACTCGTAAAATATTTACGAATCAAAGAAAAGGGTTAAAAAAAAGCATAGATAGCCCATCTCCTTCTCGCGGTTATTTTAAAAAGCTTAAAACTTCATGTATGGATAAAACATATTTATTATGAAACGTCATGTTTGAATTGAAATAATTTATGCTTAAATTAGATTTTAGTTTGTTGTCATTAGCAGATGTTTTGATTTATTTAATGCATTTTTTAATTATATAGGTATTCCCAACATAATTACTTAATAATCTAATTAATTAATAATTTAATTAATTAATAATTTATTTAATTAATAATTTAACTAATCAATAATTTAATTAATTAATAGTTTAATTAATTACTAATTTAACTAATCAATAATTTAATTATTTAATAGCTTAATTATATAGATATTAAGCAATTTCCATGCTTATGACTTCCCACTTGCTTGATGTTCTAATTTTTCTTTCGTCATTGTTAACACGATTTTTTACACAAAAAGATAGATAACAAAAAAATAGATTTTTGTGCAGTAAGACAGATAAATTAACTAAAATAATTAATTCCTTACTCCATTTCTACACATAAAGAATTATTAGGTTATAACTATCAGAGTATGACAGTTTTTTATCTATTTATACTTTGCTTTAGAAAATCGATAAAATAGGTGTTTTCCGATTTAAGTAGTACGTGTTCATTTTCGTAATTACAACAAAATGGGGTTTTTACTTAATTATTATAAATGCTTTGTCTATTCACAAAGTTGAGTTAAGCTTGTTTTTGATCTTTAGTGACAGTTGAAGGCCATACGAACCTTATAAATAAAGGCCGTTCGTGAAATAATTATCTCACTTTGAATCCTTACTAGACGTTTTAAAAGGGATTAACAATAATAATTCATAAAACTGAAGTTTTTACACCTTTCTGAGGTCTAGTTATTTTTTAGAATTAAAAGGAATGCAGATATTTTGTTATAAGACATTAGTTTTGATGGGAAGTTCACCACACTTTTTCTATTTTCTCCAGAATAACGATATTGATTTATAAATCGTGAGTTTTTATGAGATTTAAATCTGCCACGCATTTTTCTGTTTTCAAAGGAATAAAGATATACTATTATGAAACATAAGTTTTTATGAGAATTTGGTCTACCACACATTTTTCTGTTTGCTAAGTAATAAAGATATTACATCATCAGAAAACGTGTGTTTTCATGAGATTTTCGTCTAAGGATACAGTTTTCAGCATTCACAGGAATAAAAAGATACTCTATTATACAACGTGAATTTAGAAGATTTTCGTCTAAGGATACAGTTTTCAGCATTCAGGGAAATAAAAAGATATTCTATTATACAGCGTGAGTTTTCAGGAGATTTTCGTCTAAGGATGCAGTTTTCAGCATTCAAGGAAATAAAAAGATATTCTATTATACAACATGAGTTTTCAGGAGATTTTCGTCTAAGGATACAGTTTTCAGCATTCAAGGAAATGAAAAGATATTCTATTATACAGCGTGAGTTTTCAGGAGATTTTCGTCTAAGGATACAGTTTTCAGCATTCAAGGAAATAAAAGGATATTCTATTATACAACGTGAATTTTCAGGAGATTTTCGCTTAAGGATGCAGTTTTCAGCATTCAAGGAAATGAAAAGATATTCTATTATACAACGTGAGATTTCAGGAGATTTTCGTTTAAGGATACAGTTTTCAGCATTCACAGAAATGAAAAGATATTCTATTATACAGCGTGAGTTTTCAGGAGATTTTCGTTTAAGGAAACAGTTTTCAGCATTCACAGAAATAAAAAGATATTCTATTATACAACGTGAGTTTTCAGGAGATTTTCGTCTAAGGATACAGTTTTCAGCATTCAAGGAAATAAAAGGATATTCTATTATACAACGTGAGTTATCAGGAGATTTTCGTTTAAGGATACAGTTTTCAGCATTCACAGAAATAAAAAGATATTCCATTATACAACGTGAATTTTCAGGAGATTTTCGTCTAAGGATAAAGTTTTCAGTATTCAAAGAAATAAAGATATTCTAGTATAAACGTGAGTTTTCTGGAGATTTTAGTCTACTACACATTTTTCTGTTTTCAAAGGAACAAAGATATTGCATTTTAAAACATGTGTTTTGCTGAACTTTTCATGTCTAACAGTCATATATCAGCTTTCAAAAGAATAAAGACATTGCATTAAAAAACTCGTGTTGTAAATCGTGTCGTATTGAAATTTGAAATTTTTTTAATGCCTGTTCTTAAAATTCTCTTAAATGACGGCTAATTTTTATATTTTTGAGTTTGAGAAACTGTCTAATTCCTAAGTAGAAGGTAAAAATTCATTTAAACCAGTTGAATACCTAGTTTTTTTTATTATAAAGCAAAGTATTTAATAGTCTGAAAGTTTTACACTGTTTTTGTTACAATTTAACAGCTGTTTTTTAAATACAGTAAAATATTCATTAATTGTTTTTAAAAAAAACTAATAGTAAGGGACAAAATAGTTCTAGCATTATATTAAATGAAAAAATAGAACTTTATATTATATAAGAAATACTTATTAGTCACCGAAGACTCCTTGTACAGTAAATGGAGACAGGTGCACGTTAAATCTGTCGGGTCACGAAGTCCTTCATGTTCCTATAACAAATCAATACATCTGAGGATACTAAATTGGAGATTGATCCTTCTCTGGTTTAGGTCAAAATTAGAATGAATGAATGTGTGTATGAATGGGAATATGCCTATGGATGAAAGAATGGATCTATGAATGGGTCCGCCCTATAAACGGGTGGGACGTATGGGTGTGGCAGAAGTCAAATTCTTATCCATAAATAGAGCCACTGGAAAAAAAGAACAATTACGCCCCCTCTGTCTTAATGGCAGATGACAACAACAACAACAATATTTATAAGTTTATTACAGTTTTATTATAAGCAGTGAATTTTAAGTGTGAGTACTATTTTTCAAACTGAATTCCAAATTTTTGACATTTAAATGGAGATATATCTTTTCGGAATTACTATGTTTTAACTTTTTTAATCTAAGGGAAGGAAATTAAAAGTAATTAGTACCCTGAAGTTTAAATGAGTAATATATTTATCAAATGCATGAAATATTGCCATAATTAAAAACCTAAGCCAGAAATTATTAAAAAAAAGAAATGCAATTTTTAATTTGTGCCAAAAAATGATTATTAACGCGTCAGTTTTACTTGAATTTTAAAGTCAGTTTGAAATAAATGGAGGGCACCACACATAAATGAAATTCTGTAATTGATTAATTCAAAATTAGTTCAGAACATCAAATTCAAATAATCCTTGTCGTAATTAAGTTTAACTCATACTCAATAATTTGTAGGTCATTTGGCTAAATGTCATTCCCACTTGGAGTAAATCCTCGTAAAGCGTCGAAGAAATAATTAAATTTTTTTCTAGTGTCCTTGCGTATAATACTAAGGAAACCTAAACAATCTCATAATTTAATAACTAGATAACTGTTAGAGCTTGAGTTATTCGTACTTTTATAACTAGATTAAACGGTTTTCAACATACAAGAACAAGTTTTTTTCGTAAAAAAATTATGAAGAAAATCTTTAATCAGACAGGTTTCTTACTGTAATATACTAGATCTTTATAGATAAAATTACAAAAGTAGATCTGTTATCTCAATAGAGTTTGACCATATGGGGACAAGTTTTCTTTGAGAAAGTTACAAGAAAATCTGCAGTGGCACCATATGCGAATATTTTATGTCGGCAGAATTTTTATCGACTAGTCATAGCTGTGATTCGAACATGAGTCACGTCATTGAGAGGCGAGAGCTCCGTCCTCTGAGTAACTGAGGCTCAAGTGTTTTATTATGAAGATATTTTGATAGTGAGAATTTCAATAGTTTATCAATTTGACGATAAATTCGAATCTCAGTTTTATTTATACGATTCACAAAACCATTAAGAAATTCCTAAAAAGTAAGATATTCTAATAAATGTAAAGTGATTGGAGAAGTTATGAAGTTATACTACAGGACGCATAACTGTATGTCAAAAACTGGAATTTCAACTGACGGGTTTAATCCGTTTGTAATTAGGGTGAAAAACGGGGAAAAACAGTTTTGTCAACAAAACTGCATTAAACCGTTAAATATTTGGAGAAATCCAAAAAACAAAGAGTATATATACTTTTACTCTGTAATCCGAATAATAACTATTCTTTTTTAATTGTCTTGAATAAAACGAAAATATCATATAACACAAAAATTCAATACTTTAAAGTTAAAACTACTTTACATATTATAATGATGTACCCCAGGTTAATGATTTTTGTACGAGTAGTTTATAATGGCAATTATACAACAGTTAGAATATTGTTTTTACCATTTTTGTAAAAATATTTCTCATCTATTTATCTATATAGTTTTATGGTGAAATTTTTTTTTCTAATGTTAAAATGCGTTAAAGTAATTTTGTAATATTCAGTTTTTAGTTACTTTTTAAATTTATTTATTACATTATAATTATTCTTACACTCCCTAATAACATCAGCTAACATTTCAACTTTTCCTTTAAGTATGGATGTGGTTTGATTGATTTGTTTAAATTAATTTATCTTTGGGATGAACTTTTCTTACAATAATGTGAAGAAAAAAAATTTGAAATAGCTTTGAAATTTTCCGAGGTAGGGTGAATTGCTCCAATTGTGAATTTAACATTTAGTGTCCTAAAATTACGACCGGTGTTCATGTTAAATTATTGGGACCATATTTTTCAGATTGTGGCCTAACCTTCATACTTTCCTTTGTCAAAACTGCAAATCCGTTGAAAGGAAAATTCAAATTTATTCTATGTAAAGGCAAATTTAAATTTATTCATAGAAAGTACGTTTTTATGTCGCATATCGAAACTCAAAATATCGTACGTCGCTAATAAATTTGCATACTTAAGGCGAGGTTCTCTAATCATTATGGTTGAAGTTCAGTCAATAATTAGATCAAAAGTTATTTAGGATGTTAATTTTCTTGTTTAATTGTCTTAAATATTATATTTACTGACATGATACGTTTTGTTTTTATCACTTATGCGTTGAGCACTGACAACACGTCGACTATTTCCATTTTAATTCTGTAGCCAATTAAGTTTTAATGACAAGTATATTTTTCCGCTTTTACTTTTTAAGGATTTTTCATTTATTGCATATATGTTATTTGCTTTCTATCGTTTTAATATATACAAACTTGTTCAAATGTCATTTACTAAAAATCAACATGAAATTTCCGGAAAACACTCTACATTTTAATTAAAACTGTAAAAATCAAATTATTCTGTCTTTGTTCCATTAAGTGGTAGTCCAAAATTTATTTGATTGTCACTTAAAACTTGAAAATGTTTTTAATAATCCTCTCTAAACTCATTTAATTTTTTTTTCTGGAATTGAACAAGATTCTTTTTTTTTGCACACCTATTTTTCTCAATAATATTTCATCAGATTTAGTTAGCGTTTTTTAACTACTTTCGTTGTTTAAATATTAATTTTCAACTTACAATTTGTCTTAATTTTGGATACGAATTCTAAAATATATATTTAAGGAGGTCTTCACAAAACTTGTTCCTAGTTTTCTCTCTCTCTCTCTCTCTC
This sequence comes from Parasteatoda tepidariorum, assembly GCF_043381705.1. Lineage (NCBI taxonomy): Eukaryota > Metazoa > Arthropoda > Arachnida > Araneae > Theridiidae > Parasteatoda > Parasteatoda tepidariorum. Next base: position 68,163,655 of record NC_092209.1, read on the forward strand.
TCTCTCTCTCTCAAAAGCTCCATTTTTAATGACATTTTTAGTCTATTTTTTGTCGAAATTTATATGTTTAAAAACGCTGTATATAGCAGCAATGTATATATAACATTGAGCATTTCGACAAAAAAAAATAGACTGAAACCGTCATTTTAAANCGGGGGAGCCTGTAACCCCTAGAGAGCGCGTCCCCAGGTGGCGGATCGGGGAATGCCTCCATCGGCTAATACCTTTGGGTGGTAGGAGGGAAATAAAATACCTCCCGCGGACCAACAGGCAGAAGTCCAACCTCTTCGTAGGCTCTGGCAACCCCCCTCCTCATGATGTTTTCAAAGAATTTTTAATTTATTGCACATATGTTATTTGCTTTCTATCATTTTGATATATTCAGATTTGTTCAAGAGCCATCCACTAAAAATCAACATGAAATTTTCTGGAAAACACTATATAATTTAATTAGAACAGTTAAAATGAACTCCTTTTGTCTTTATATTCCATTAAGTGATAGTCCAAAATTTGTTTAATTGCCTTTTAAAACATGAAAATGTTTTCTATAATCCTCTTCAAACTCAGTAAATTTTTTTTCTGGAATTTAAATTTTTTTGCACACCAATTTCAATTTTATTTTCAATTTTTCTCAACACTATTTTATCAGATTTAGTTAGCGTTTATTTACTGCTTTCGTTGTTTAAATACTAATTTTCAACTCATAAATTGTATATTTTTTGACGTATTTTTGGATAAGAATTCTAAAATATATATTTAAGGAGGTCTTTACAAAACTTGTTCCTAGTTTTTCCTAGTTTTCTTGTTTTTTATTTAACAAATAAACAAAAACTATTATGACTAAGAGAATGCTTTCTTAAATTATAAAAGACTAAATAATTTTAAAAAAAATCTCCAAAAACATATTGCGCTTGAAGCTAAAATTTCGTCAATTCAAATATATGAAAACATCTTACTTTACGTAAAGCCTATATTAAATTGTTTAAGTTACTTTAGTTTTTGCCGTGAAAACTCCATTTGCATCTAACTATGCACATTTACATAAAAGGACAAAGGAATGGAATTTATGTAAACCAACGTATACTATGATTATTATTTACGTAATTGATCTTTTAACATTCTCAAGAAGAAAGCATTTGCATCATTTCAAAATTTAAAGAAAAATAATGAATTTTTTATAAGAAGTTTTTAAAAGTAAACAGTTAGAGAATTGAAATCTCTAAGCGAATATTTTAACCGAGTGTTAAGCCTTAAAGCGTTAATTATTTAGGTAAACTTTACAAAAATTATCCACTTAGCACGATGAAAAGTCTCTAATTTGTTTTGCTGGAATACATTGAGATGGAATTCTGAGAACTTGTCGATCTATAACTTAAGAAAATTGAATAGTAAAACAAAAGCCGTAGTGGTTCAGTTCGCCTCCAAATGTGATGTCCTAAGTTCGAATTGCAGCAAAGGATCGGTGACACAAATTCTGCTCCCGGCTTTCACTAACCCCAGCGCTGACGTAAAATACCTTAGTAGTAGAGAGTTCAGGGGTTCGAATTCCCTTGCCGTCAGGCTAACCGTAAATGATTTTTGTCGTTTTCCTTTCCATATAACGCAATTGTGGAGTAGCCCCTTCAAAATGTTCTCCACTGAGTACAGTTTGTCCCCATGCCTGAGCCAGGAATTTCCTTATTGTCTTCTGGGTCAGTTTCAGAATTACGAAGTTGGACATTGATAATCGTTAACTCGCATTCGGTCGACTGTTTAACTCCTGCAATAAATAAAATAGTATAGTCAACCTTGAACTTTAAATTCTTTGTAAAATGTGAACACTATTATTGAAGATTATTTTAATAAGATTCTTTTGAGAAAGGGCAGGAAGATTCTTTCAATTGCATGAAATCGTTTGTACAGATTCTCCTAAACGACTTCTCGTTCGTAAATTGTATTATTAATGACTTAATTATTCAAATAAATTCATGAATCATAAAAATACTTTCAATAAAGCTTTTATACATTATTTCAAATAAGAACTTTTTCTCGTAAAGCTCCAGTTGCGTAAAGCAATATGGAATGAAAATTACTTTGGGGGATAGAATTTGTAAACAGCTTGTTAAAAATAATTTTTGTGCATTTCATTCGTAGCTCGCCTTTTTTTTAAAAAAAAAAATCATTAAACGAACTTAAGGAGCTAGTTAAGGAATGAAAATATTTCAGAAATTATTTTTAATAACCTATTGCACAAAGAAGGAAAGTATTTATTTACCACTAAATTCACAAAACATCATGAAAGTAACTAAAAACAGATTTGCAAAAGCTATCTTTAAAATAAAGTTTATTCAAGATTTGTTTAGTATATTATCGAAAGATAATTGTCATAAAATTTGAACATTTCAGTTACTTGCTTCGAATGACCAATTTCTTAACAGTGATTTCCTCCCTGAAATAACAAAGTGGTCGGAATTTGAACGCTTGTTTGTTTCTGGAATCAATAAACGGTTTGACTGAAGCATTTGTAAGCAATGTTTAAGTGAATGACCTCTGCTAAGATGTAGATGATTTTCAATTGTATAAACTCGAAAAATATATTTTCAGTCACCTAGGGACAGTTGTGAAGATTTTAAAATTTAATTTTCTTAAATATCACATTGAGGAAGAAAAGGAAGATCAAAAAAATGCACATAAAACATTTTTGCATAAAGTCATTTTTTTCTTTTAAATATACTTTTAAGTTCTGTAATTTCTACTAAACGTGTGGTAACAAGAGTTATAATTTTACTAACTCGAAATTCCAGTAAACTGTTACCATTTAAATGAACAATTACTTAATGAATAGTTTAAGTACTGTATGGTTTCATTAAGCAGAATTACGATGGTTTTGGTCAGAAAGGTCATTACCAAATAGTATGGCAATTTTACCAGAATTTTTTTTCCCCGTGCATGTTTGTATTTTGTAGTTTAAAAATGCGCCTTCAATCAATTTTTTACTTTAGATATCTTACATAGTAAATTAGCATTGTACAGAAATCTTTTCGAATCGATTCGGGGAACATATGATTTTATAAAATAAATAAAAAAAATAATAATAAAGGAAAGTTCTTAGGTACTTTATTTGAAACATTATGTTTTAACTCCCAACGTAATTCTGGTTCAGAATTTACTATTATTATTTTATTTTTGAAGTACTTGGTAAAAGCGAAGACATAAGTAGATTAAGCATAAGAGAAAGTGTAAGTAACAGAAAATATTATTTTAAGTTTAATGTAACGCATAAAACTTATTAAATTACTAATTATTTCCTTTATGATTTTTACATAGGGACTTAATATCAGAGATGGAGTCTCTTTCAATAAGGAAAACCTAGTTTTGTTAAACAAATTAAAGTTCATAGGGTGTCTTTTTTTAAAAAAAAATTGTTTTGGTTAACGGTGGAATTCTCATTAAATATTTGTTAATATTAATTTAGATTTGAAATGTATTGTCCCATAACAAACAATATTATAAAAAAAAGAGAATATAATACTAGATTAAGGACAAGAGATAAGAACCGTGAAGGTACCAATAAAGTATCATTCTAAATTTAACATATAAAATATAATTGTTCCCTATCGGATCAATACATAGGGCAGGCTTGTGGTTTGTTATGTAAACAACTCTCTGTTGTTTTTATTTTTTAAAATCTGATGTTCTTAAACTTACGAAAATGTTACTTAAACATTCTTTCCTTAAACTCACAAAATTACATTGCAAATAGTAGGTGAAAAGTTTCTTTAATCGTGTAAGTTTTGAATCATATATACAATTATAAAATGCAGCTTTCTTCAAGGTGAAACAAAAATTGGTAAAATTACCGTACTGTGTGGTAATGGCATTTCTGGTAAATAAAAATAAACCAAAAACTGAAACCGAACCAAACCAAAATGCAGAACCAAAGTATATGGTATTTAAACAGTTCATTTAGTAATTTTTCTACTCAACTGTAAGTTCTGCTTTACAAATAATAGCCCTTATTGCCACACATTTAGTAAAAAATACAAAACTGAAAAGTGAATTTATCCGAATAAATGTTTTTTGTACCTTGCGCTAAGGTATCATGATAAAATTACCAAATTTTACCATATATTTGAAAAGAAAATTGCTGTTAATTTTAACAAAATTATTATAGAAGCACTTCGGCAAAAATTGTCGAGCGTTTTGGTGTTTCCCCAGATCCATTAATACGTTATTTTCTTATATTCGGGTAGTTTTGATCATGTTGTCCCAGTGCTGAATTGGAGTTTTAATTTTAAGTGATTTAATGGTTTGATTAGGGGTTTTAATTGCAGATATCCATTTCCAATTCATGATATTAGCTAAACTATTACTGTTATTCACAGTTTTCTTACGAAATGTTATAAAATGTTTAGAAAGGGGTCACTAAACCTAAGAGTTACAATAGAAAAAGGGACAATTCATGAATGACCAAGACCATTGTCGGTATCTATCGTAGAGAAGTTTTTTGTCAGAACGAGTAATGTTAGTTTTATTCAGTGCTTAAAGAAAAGCTACGTAAGTCGTTTTGACAGAAAGAAAGTAAACAAGTTTCTGGGACTTATTTGATTTTTTTCTGTAGTAAAAATGTATTTGTCTATTAAAGTGTCTATATTACATATCATAGTGTTTTCTATAGCAAAAATATTTCAAATCAAAGTAAAAGGTTTTTTCACGCAGTTAAAAAAGCTTTGAACATCTTTATAGTAAAAAATATTTCAAAATCTTAAAGCTATGTGAATGCAAACATTATTAGATGGATGGAAGGAAATGTAGTAAAGGACGAAGAAAAAGCTTTATATGGTTTGAAAGGATTTCTTTGAGTTAAAAAGAAAATAATTTTAGAATTATTTCATTCTTATATAATTTCTATGCAGTTGTACCCAGTAACTTATATTTGAACAAAGTTCTAAGAAGGATGAAAAAGTCAATTTATTTCTAAATTATAAAATGGCAACTGTTTTTTTTATTAATACTAAGTGGCTTTTAAGTTTTACTTAATATATCCTTCAATTTGTAACATTAAATATTGTGCTTGTGATACATAAAGAACGAGATTTTAAAAAGTGTGTCTTCTTAGTTTGAAAATTCTACAGGATATGCACCAAAGCTTGTTTAAATTCATATATTTTATCGCTTAACAAGAGTAAAGCATTTTCTTCATAACTTTTTTCCTTTTTATACAATGTCAAACTTTCGAATATTGTGCACATTTTACAAAACCCAACGATGGTCAAGCCCTATCTACTCACCTGAGCTGTAACCCTTATCCCAAGAATATATGTAGGAGAAGAAGGCCAGCTTCCATCGACATAATGTAGACCGGTCTCCCAAGTGTTGGTAGGGTTTCTGTGTATATAGAAAAAGAACATTAGGAAACATTTACAGCAATATCTTCCCCAACCACTTTAGAGGTTGGGTAGAAAAAGTGCTATTTCATCTTTATATTTATGGTTTTTTGCTGCATTTTTGCACTATTTATAAATAGTACTATATTATTAATTAAGATATTTCTTTGAAAATTCATTTTTGTCATCCGTGTCATTAAATCTGCTGGCGCATCTTCAGTTAGAATGAAATAATAAACTGGCGTTTGTAGGGAAGCAGCTCACCCAACCATAGAGTTGTCAAACAACCGGTTCAGGTGACTTATCTCCTGACTCATATGTGCAAGTGCTGTATCTGGGAGCATATGATGCTCTGCTGAATCTGAGTATGTTGCTCATCCTGTAAGTTGTTTTTCGGGAGAGCACCCTGTAGAGAGCATTTCCCCGCTCTTATTACGTTTTCGAAGCTTCCACTTCTCAACCAAGACCTGTTTAGACGATCCAAGTTCTTGGTCGAAGATTGATTGACATTGATGGAAACTTGTTTTGCTTTGAGCTTGGATTGTGTAAACGATCATCCAAGTACTTGGTCCAAGTCCTTGGACGATCGTAGAGCATGTTCTACTTTCCATCCAAGATTTTTCTCGCTTAACCAATCAGCGTCTTAGGTTTTGCGACGTCAACAAGCAGGCATCAGATTGTGTTCTTTTGTTGTCTGTTTTCATATACACTGAGTGGCCAAATTATTATGACCACCTCAGAGTTTTATGCAAATGAGTTATTGCGTCACAGCGCTGCCGCTACAGGGCAGGATAACTATAACACGGGACAAGTGAGTCATCAGTTATACTGTGTTGCTTGCTCAGATATGGGAAAGAAAAGTGATTTAACGGAATTTCAACGTGGAATGATTGTGGGTGCAAGATGTGTCGGAACGAGTATCAGCAAAACGGCTGCACTTGTGAAGTGTTCTAGAGCAGCAGTTGTTAATGTGTACAAACAATGGACAATCAAGCAAAGAACCGGGTCTCAACGTCAGACTTGTGGTCGTTACAGGGTACTGAATGCTCGATCAGAGAGAAGGCTGGCCAGGGTTGTGCAGCGCAGCAGGAGAGCAACAGTGCGACAAATTGTAAGTGATCTTAATCAAGGAGCAACTGTGAACGTCTCTGAACGGACTGTTCGACGTACATTGCTCCGTATAGGTTATGGAAGCAGACGACCTGTTCGTAAGCCTCTACTGTCTGCTTTAAATAAGCGCAGACGTTTACAATTTGCAAAGGAGCACAAACATTGGACAGTAGATGACAGGAAGAGGGTCATGTGGTCCGATGAAACACGATTTCAAATGCATCGCGAAGATGGCAGGATGAGAATATGGAGAAAACAGCACGAAAGCATGAACCCCAACTGCATTGCCACGACACTTCCAGCTAGTGGTGACAACGTTATGATATGGGGAATGTTCTCTTGGTATTGTATGGGTCCTTTAATTCCTGTACCACAGCGCCTTAATGCCCAAGGGTATTTAAGTATCATCGCATATCAAGTACATCCGCTTATGTCAATGGTGTACTCTGGTGGGGATGGATACTTCCAGCAGGACAGCGCTCCTTGTCATAAAGCTGGCATTGTCATCAGATGGTTCGAAGAGCATGAATGTAGAACTTAACTTGCTTCGTTGGCCAGCACAATGCCCAGATCTCGTTCCAATTGAGAATTTGTGGGATGAAATTGAACAGGCGCTCAGACAGATGGATCCAGTACTATCTAATTTGCAGGAATTGGTAAGTGCAGTTCAGCGAGCATGGTCTGGCATACCTTCTACCACCTACCAACATCTCATAGAATCCATGACCAGACGAATTAAGGCAGTAATACGCGCAATAGGTGGCCCAACAGCGTACTGAAGGGGTGGTCATAATAATTTGGCCACTCAGTGTATTTTAGTTCAAATAAATTGATCTGTTGCGGTTTATTTGTGTTATTATGATTTTATTTAGTATTTTAAATTTATGTAAGTATTATTTTATAATGCTGAATATAAACAATCCTCATTTGCAAGTTCTTCTTCCGACCAATCAGTGACATTCACGAACTTGGATAGTGTCGATGAATCATCCAGTTTCTTGGACAGAGAAATCCCTCCAATTTCAAGAACTTGGACCTTGTAAACAGGCCTTGATTTCTGTGCAATTTTCTGCTTATACAAGCCGGTAGTTTAATTGATCCTAGAATCGAAGTCGCAACCCCCGACTCTTCATTAGTGGAGTGAGTGATGCGTTTAGCAACCGCGGAACGGCGGACACCATGACCAATCTCCTAGTTGTATTTTTAAGTCTCTATCTTTTTACGGCATGGTAGAAATGCGACGCAGTTTTGACAATGAAAATGAAGTACGTCGCACTATCAGAAAAATGTCTTTGACTTTGAGCAATAATATCGCATCAGTTTTCTACTACCTCAATTAAATTAAACTATGCTTCGATTCATGTTGAACCAAACAGTCATAAAACGAAGAATAATGATAATATGGGGCAAATTAACACCATAATTATGTTTGCCGCAACTTTAAACAAAAAATTTAAAAGCTCCAAATTTCAAACAGTTTATTTATAATTTTTAGAGGATACAATGCGTCGCGGTAAGCAATGCATTCAAAGAATTAAAATTCTTTTTCTTTTCACAGGTCTTGTATCAGATTTAGAATCAAAAATGAATATCTCAATATAGTCGGAAAAATTATGGTATGAGACGAAGAATATTTTTATTTATGATTATGAAAGCTGTTTATGGCAAGAGGATAAGTTTTAGCAAGGAATATATTTTAATCTAAACAAGATACATATTTCATATGAAATTTGATGTTATGCATTTTCTGTTCCAAAATTACTCTGATGACTTTATAAGAAAAATAACAGAAATGAAAATTTGTAGAAGAAAATCCTAAAGAAATGATATAGCAGGAACATTTAAATGTTTTTTTAACCATATCAGTGAAATTTATTATTTATTGCTAAATGAATCTTTTTCCATAACACATGATTTATTTCTTGATAAACGAAATTCTGCATAGATTCTTCGTTTTTACAAAAATGACACTCCCTGTAGAAGAAATATTGACATTGTCCGTCCAAATGCCTTAGAAATATTTCCATATCTATCTTTGGACGATGAAAAACAGACTACTCAGAAACCTTTTATGAAATTCCTGAAAAAAAAAAGAAAAGAAAAGAAAAAAAAACTTTGATATAATATATTTTACAGTTCTTTTGTACAGTAAAAGACGCGAAGCAAACCGATAACCATAACAACGATTTCTCTGAAAGACAAGATTATTTTCTGACAAGCTGAAAGTATAGATATAGAATATGAGAATTTCAAAAAGAAAAATACAAAGGTTTCATGCTATTTATTTCATAGATTTTTAAACTCGTATTTATAAGCTGAATAATAAGTTTTTGTAGTCCCAAATGCTAATATTTACAGAGGTCTTTATGCTAAAAGCAACGACTAAGTGATTTATTTTTACTACAGAATTATGTCAATATTGCATAGAACACTAATTATAATACTACAATGTACGGACCAAAAAAAACGGATCACCCCGAATAACTTTTGATTTAATAATCGGATCTTCACGTTCTAGGACGCAATCGTAATGGTTCGAGGGGGTAACTTTAAATATGCTAATTAATTACTGCAGACGATATTCTAAGTCACAAAATCAGACACAAAAACGTACTTTCTCTGAATAAACAAACTTTTTTCTTATTGATTCGAATTTCTGACCCCCAAAATGCCGCTATCTGAAAAATATGGTCCCCATAGAGAGGTCAGGAGAGCGATTAAAAGTTTGGATCCCTTAATATTAATTTCACTTTTCGCGTATTTGGCCATATTGCGAGAACTTCTTAAGTAAATTGAAAAAATTTTGGAACAGAATTATAAAGTTCTTTTATCTAAAGATATTTCCCTGCAAAAAGAAATTTTAGCAATTATTTATTATTTTTTATTATTTTATTAAATATTAGTCTCAAAAATATTTATTGAAAGGTACAGAATTTTTACATCACTTTAAAGTACGCAAATTTGCATTGCAAAATGCAAACTTTGAGCAAAATTGGTTGAATACTTCTTGAGAAATCGAATTTTAACTGTTTATTTTTTTTGAAATTCAATTTCTCAGAAACTATTCAACCGATTTTGCCAATTTTTTTATTTTGCCATGTAAAATTATATTCTTTAAAATGATTAAAAAAATTGTATACCTTACAATTCAACATTTTTTCGATCATTTAAAAAAAAAATATTTTGCTAAGGTTATTTTCTCCATGATTTATCTTTGGATAAAAGAATTTTAAAATTGTGCTCAAAAATTTTTCAATTCACTTAAAAAATTCTCCAGATATAGCGAATTACGCAAAAAGAAAAATTAACATTAAGGGGTCCAAACTTTGGAGCTCTCTCCTGACCGAACTATTTTGACCAGATTTCCCAGATTGCAGCTACTCCTTATATTTTGAGAATTAGAAATCCGAATCCATCGAAGAAAAGATATGTGCATTCAGAGAAAATACGTTTTTGTGTCTAATTTCTCAACATAAAAGATCGTCTGCAATTATTAATTCGCAAATTTGAAGTCACCCTTTTGAGCCATTAAGATTGAGTGCTAGAATGTAAAGATCCGATCATTAGATCAAAAGTTATTCAGTGAGTTCTTTTATTCATCTCCAATAAATGATTGCATGTGCTTTCTAACGTAATTTGAACTACATGTGCGAAATCATTTTTCTCCTGTTTATTACGTAATACGATTATTTTCGTTGAAAGGAAGTGTAAAGCTTATATAGCGAAGATTGAAAAATATTTAATGACAAAAAACGCGAAAAATGCCAATTAAATTTTTTATAGAAATCGCATTTAAAATTAAAAATAATTTTAATTACATTTTTTTAAATTCCTTTGAATAGAAGTTTCAACTTAAGATTTAAGAATTATTTATTTTTTTATTTGAATAGTTAGAAATTAAAATGTATTACTTTAAGATGTGATTTAAATCAAATAGCAAGTTAAGCAGTTATATATAGCAGTTATAACTTTAAGTTTATAAATAAAACTGATTTTTCTCCTTTACCAAACTTTTTTTAAAAAGTTTTTAAGACATATTTTAGGCTTCAAAAATATTTAAGTTATGAAATTCGATTGATAGGATGAAGTCAAGACAAACGATTGAATAAGATGAAGTCATGGAAAATAATTGAAAATACACTGTAGGTGATTAAAAACTTTTTTTGTTTTATGAGAATGTGTTGCAATCTCTCAATAAATCATTTAATAGCAAAATCTCTTTGTTTACGGCTTAATTTTTATCAGAGAAATATCACAAATTCACAAGAGCAGTCTTGTAGAACGCGGATTCAGTCTGTTGTATGAAGATTCAAAATGACGCATTACTGGATTCTAATCAGAGCTAATGTCATCATTTTTGGTATTTTAATTTTTATGAAAACATCAATCAAATCCTGGATGATCGTCATATTTCCTTATGAAAATTGAACTCAAATTAAAATTTTATAGGTTGAGCTAGAAACTTAGAACTAATTAAGTATTATATTAGTTGTAATATTTACTATAACTTACAAAAATGTTTTTTGTTTGTTTTTCCCGATTTTGGCTTGTTACAGTTTTTATTGTTTTGCTACTTTTGTTGCTTTTATTTAAATTGGCACAATAGTTAAACTTTATGAAAATAATATTTTTAAATTCCCATTGAATAAAATAGACTGTTTTTTTCTAAATAAAGCATGCATTTTTTCTTTTTTTTTATAAGCATAGTATAATAAAGTGCTTGAATATAATAGTATCTACTGTCTGGCATTTACAAAATGATCGCTCAGTGACTTTGCTTTCAATATAGTTTCGGGTTGATCTCCTGATCACCAGACAGTAAAATACTTGCTCCGTTTATATGTTGATTAGCTAATTATTTAAAGTTAGTTACGAAAATTGACATCCAAGTTTTGAAATCATGATTCAAATGATTCTGGAGTTATAAGAGAAATTGATGTACAATATTTTTTTCATTCGCATATTAAATTGAAACTATATTTAGTTTAAAATAACTTCAGATAAACTTTTCGAAACATAATATTCAAGTTTTAGTATCCTAAAACAAATAGTTCTGGAGTTATAAGACACAAACACGAGTTTTCTTTTTTATTATAGATTACTCACAGTTTAAATAAATTTAAAAATTTTTTGATTTGAATGTTAAAATTAAATACGTTTTATTTTATTCTTTATTGCACGTTTTAAAGTAATTTAAATGTCTCAAGAATATAGATTTTTTACAAATTATTTTCTAACTTATTAATAATTTTTTTAACCTTTTGCTACCATTAAGTTTAAAACGCACGTTTTATACTGCTTAACATTAGTAAACTGTAATATTTAAAAGTAAAATGTATCTTCCCTTTGATAAAATGCTTGGAAATGGAGAGCAAAGCAATCGAAGAAACGATCGTATTTCAAAATTTATGACAGCACCCTCATGTGTTATTCAGTATATTTTCAGTAGGGAAACTAAACTCTAGAATTGCAGTATTTTTGAAGTTTAGAATATTTATTACTTGATTCAATCCTCACATTTTAATCGAATATCTAATTCTGAATATTAAGGAATTCACTTGTCATTCGAACTTATACTAAAAAATTGACTATAGGTATTTTGTTACCTGCATGCCTGAAATTGTACCTTAAATATTCTGGATAATTATGTAAATAAGAAATATTTTCATTTAAACCACATTAATTATAATTAGAGTAAGTAAATTGGGAGAAAAAAATTATTTCAATGAAATTTTCAAAAACATGGCTTATTATTTATTTTATATTTCATAACCGTCGTTAAGCAGCCGACCCAATTGCTTGGGTCTATGACTACTAATGTTCAAGTCCGGAGCCTTGTAATTTTGAGCCCAATCCAGAAGACAAGGGAGCTCCAGGATCGAGTATTGGAAGAAATTTTTCTTTCGTGGTGAACTTTTTGATGGAACTAATCCACATTAGCGTTACATGGTGAGAAAAACCTCCCTCAGTTAACCTGACGGCAAAGGGGCTCTAAACCATGATTCGTTCACCATTGAGGATATTTTATGTCAGCACTGTGGGCAGTGCAAGCCGGAAGCGGAATTCGTATCTACCAGCCATCACCGGGATTCAAACACGGTTCACCTCATTGGAAGGCGAACGCTTTATCCCCTGAGCCATCACGGATCCGGCTTATTATTTAGAAAAAATAAATATAATTTATTATTATTTTGAATGTTCATTAATTTATAAATTATTCTGCAATTAAAAAATGTATCAGTGAACAAGCTAATCAATTATGAATGGTGCACGAAATATCATACTTCTGACTTATTTCTTAGATTGAGTAGGAAAACATATTTAAGGAGACGACTCATCCTAAATTGACGCAGTTAACGGGTTATCCAGTGTCCTTCGAGACAGGTTAAGCGGCGTCCATGCAAACAATGCTTCGATTAGTTTTAAATAAAATCATCTGTACTTACTATGCATAATTTTTAGCGTGTGTAACTAAAAGTTTTATAAAGAAAGCAAATTTTATTTTTATATTTAAAAAAATTAAGCGTCGTATTTCTTTTTCTGAATATAAATTTATGCAAATCAGTTGAAAGAATTATAATTCCTAATTTAAAATTTTCAGTTTTTACTACATTAGAGAAGATATTTCTACGATAATCAGACCAATAAATTTTCAATCAATAAATCAGTAAATCATTTTTTTCCGAACAATAAAAATTGTTTATTTTACTTTTAATAAGTTTTACAAATTTAGTAATGACATATGTGAGATATAGTGGGTGATATGCTATACTTCTAATGATATCTATAAATGGAGGAGCTGGTAGCACATTAGCACCAATGTAAAAATTTGCGATGAAAGCAAAAGCAAAAGCTCGAGCTCAGCTTATTTCCATATGTATAACAATGGTATAGAAAATATAATAATAAAAAAACAAAAAGCAGGATAAGTTAGGAAATAATTACTCAATCGAACAGACAATTTCATTAATCGGTCAATTTTAAACATGTTTATTATCTAGGTTAAACTTAGTAACCAATTTGTAGTCAAATTGGTTACTAATTTGTAGTCAAATCAACCAATTTATCTTTAATGCAATTATAGGTTTATCGATTTAACTATAAATGTAAGAAACACTTGATAATGGAGAAATAAAAGTGAATAATGCTTTTCTTTCGAAGTGAAACTTGAGACAAGGCGCTTGTTTTTGAGCACTCAAAACATGTCGAATTTTCCCACCTTAATAATATTTGAATAATGAAGTTTATGATGAATTTTTTTCTTTCTCAGTTTTTTGGGATAATTCCTTTCATAACGTAAGAGATTCTTTTATAGATGATATCAGAATATACAGAGAGAAATGCGTTACTTATATGAATGAGAAAAACTATTATATTTTGAAAATGTTAAAAGGAAATAAAATTTATTATCTTGAGTGTGATCTCAAAATCATGTGTCAAATGTTTTTGTGTCATGTGCCAATTGACCTCCTCTCTCGTTTAATCAATCTCCCAAACCTCTTCTCTCTCATTTCTAATCCCTCATGATGTCAGATATAGCAAAATACTCCAAAACTAGATAGGCACGTATCTCTTATTTCGTTCAGAATAACATTATAATTTCGTTAAGAGATGTTGTCCAAAATTATAACTAAAAAGGCACTGCATGTTGTTAAATTAATCATAGCTGTACAGATCATTGCAGTCTAAGAAAAAAAAAAACCAAAACGTAGTAAATTCAAACATACTAATTGTAAAGTGAAATTATGTAACAATGAAGCTATGGTAATACAACACAATTGTATTAAGTATACAGGTCGGAATAAACATAACTGTATTAGCTGCTGAAACTGTTACTAAAGGAAAAAATAACAGTAAATTGTACTGAAAAAATAACAAATTTTTTAACTGTAAAAAGCTGTTTCAAGATAAATACAGTTTTCTTTTTAATCGTTACCTGCGATGAAAATTCCTGTTCTTTACAGATCTTTTCCGTATATTTGATGTTCTAAAGCTGTTTTACACGAAAGTTTTTGTTTGTTTTCACGTTTAGCACGGATAAAAGTTGTCAATTCAAATTCTTGTTTTTTTTTTCCATAAAGTTTTGCTTACAGTATGATAAATGTATCTTTTTCAAAATCATTTTGCGATTATTTTCGATATTTGGTTTTGAAAAGTATTTTATTGTTTTTACATCGTATTAATTAGATTCGACTCCACTATCGAATTCATAATCTACCTAATTTTTATCGGTTTTTAGATGTAATTTTCAAGTAAGCTGAATTGCCAGACCATTTCCCAAGGGTGAGCCAATACAGTTTTGAACGTTTTTACACTAAAATATTTCAATATGTTACACTTTTAAGACAAAGACAGTATAAAACTTTTTCTTCATGAGCAAACAATAGAGCAGCTGTGGCTCAGGGGACTGACCGATAGCTGTCCAATGAGGTGATTCGGATACGAATCCCATCGTTGACTGATGATACGAATTCTGCTTACGGCTCGCATCGATCACTACGCCCACATAGTTTTATATATATATTGTTTATTGTTAAAATAAAGAAGTTTCTTAAAATAAGAGCTTATTATCTGCTTAAAAAGCAGGTACCCATAATTAAAAAACAGTATTTTCATGTGAAATGAATGACTTTTTACTGGCCCACTAGCTGACAGTTTTTTTCTATAAATTATATTTCAACACAAGGGTTATAAACATAGCAACACTTTTATGAAATTGGGCAGTAGGAAACTGAAGTACATATTGTGTTCAGCCTATCTAAATTAACATAGCAACACTTTTAAGGAACAGGGTTAGTAGGAAACTGAAACACATATTGTGTTCAGCCTATCTAAATTAACATAGCAACACTTTTAAGAAACAGGGTTAGTAGGAAATTGAAACACATATTGTGTTCAGCCTATTTAAATTAACATAGCAACACTTTTAAGAAACAGGATTAGTAGGAAACTGAAACAGATATTGTGTTCCGCCTATCTAAATTAACATAGCAGCACTTTTGAGAAATAGGATTAGTAGGAAACTGAAACAGATATTGTGTTCAGCCTATCTAAATTAACATAGCAACACTTTTAAGAAACAGGATTAGTAGGAAACTGAAACAGATATTGTGTTCCGCCTATCTAAATTAACATAGCAGCACTTTTAAGAAACAGGTTTAGTAGGAAATTGAAACACATATTGTGTTCAGCCAATCCAAATCAATATAGATACACTTTTAATAAACAGGGATAATAAGAAACTGAAACACACATCATGTTCTGCCTATCTAAATTACTTAGTTTAAATTCAATTATTAAATTAACTCAATTGTGATAAATTCAATAATAATTAAATTTGATTATTAGAATGTTATTTCATAACTTTTATATTTATAATATCATATGCGCGAAATGCTGTATTGTAATTTAATTAATTGGAGAGTAAATAATTTATCATAAGTGGTTGTGAATTCGTGTTGAATTTGAAAGCCAATATTAACATGAATTTAAAGTTTGTTACCTCTTTTGCTTTAAAGGACATTAGCCTTAAGGCAGCTAAAATGAATAATTACATAGCAGATGATGAAGTATTGTTAAAGTGATTGATATATCTATGTCAACGGCCCAGTGCACGGAAAATAATTAAGCTGATGAAGCGTGGAGATAAATTTTGAAAAACTTTAAGAGGGTTAATAATGATATCTTGTTTAAAGTTTTATCATGCTTATCAGCATAAATGTGATATAGGTGCAAAATTAATAGTTAAAAAATAAATACTTGTTGAAATAATTTTTCGGTTAAATTATTTTTGTGTTTTATTATCTGTTTAGAGAATAATATTATTAAAAGATAATCAAATTTCATTAAAAACAATTTTATTCTGCATTTTTGCTCTGCTTTTTAAGATTTTCGTTATTATATTATGGGGATCAGAATGTAATGTCGTTCTGGTGCATAAAACATTCGTTAGACTTAACAACCAATTAATTTTTTCGATCTGGCCTTGAAAGGTTGTTGCTAACGAGGGTGAATACATTATTGATTAAAAATAAAATCTTGATGGCAAATATCAAACGTACTGAAACGACATTACTTTTCAGTCTCCCTATTATTTTAGCTGAGTGGAATTAATATTAAGTTGCTTGGTATGTTTTAATGAATAGGTTAGTTTATAAATAAACAACT
Organism: Parasteatoda tepidariorum; assembly: GCF_043381705.1. NCBI lineage: Eukaryota > Metazoa > Arthropoda > Arachnida > Araneae > Theridiidae > Parasteatoda > Parasteatoda tepidariorum. The sequence continues at coordinate 68,180,298 of NC_092209.1, forward strand.
ACTATGCTTATGAAAAGAATTTATTATGATATATTCTAAACATTATTTGAAAAAATAAATAGACTAAAATGTTAGAACTAATATAATTTTGTTTTACTAAAATTTATTAAAAAAATGTTTTTTGAAGGTCTCAGAAATTTAAAAATTTAGCAAAAAGAAATCTAGTAATGAAGTTTTAACTGAAATTTAAACTTCCTTTGGTAAGTTATATTCAAAATTTTACGAATGGTATATTTTGTTAGGAGTAATTTTCAAATAAAACTTTACCTATTGATTATGATAAATATTAGGAATACAGTAAAATGTTTTAGCACATTTCCATTCCAAAAATGGTGACAATTTCTACCAAAATTGTGTAGTGAAATGCCATACCTAACTCTTGGATCTAGTGTTTCACTATACACCTATATTCTACCAAAATTACTACCAATTACTACGAAAATTGTGTAGTGAAACGTCATGCCTAACTCTTGGATCTAGTGCTTCACTACACCTATATTCTACAATAATTACTACCAATTATTACGAAAATTATGTAGTGAAACGCCATATCTAACTCATGGATCTAATGTTTCCCTACACCTATATTCTACGAAAATTACTACCAAAATTATATAGTGAAACGCCATTCCTAACTCTTGGATCTAGTGCACCTATATTTTTTATGCTACTTAGTGTGAAGCAGTCGCCACCATTTTCCTTATGCAATAACATGAAAGTTTATAATTACAGTAAGATAAGCATAAAAGTCAGTAAAGTAATTTTTACAATACAAAGTAAAAATTATCAGTTTAGAATGCATCTATACACTAATTCTCAAAATAAAATTAGTTTGCAAATCAAATCTCCGATTAGCACAGAAATATTCTAAAGCGAATTTGAGCTAGTTTATAACAGAAAGGAAGCATTATAAATTATACATTATAAAATAAGTTAATACAGTTCTCAGAGATTTAATAATTAAAACATAATTATCTTAATTACACAACTAAAAATATTCATGTATATGTAGTGACGAAATTTTGTTTCTGATAAAGAATATCAGCATTGAAAATGGCAAAGAATTCTCGACAGCTCATTCCAAATTGTAAACAAACTTCTCATGCTAACCTACTTGGCTTTTCCTGAATATTTGCTATTCCAAGCGCTCTAATATTGATGTTTTTGAAAGTGAAATTAATTCTCGTATGACGTAAGAGCATGGGGGTTTGGAGTAAGATTGTTCAATTTTAAGCGTTTAAGCTTGTATTGTATTTGAACAATTAAATTGCATTTGAACACTCTATCTGATGTTAACCCGGAAAAAAGTGCTCCTTTGGGTTGTTCAACATTATAATTGGAGAGATATTAAAACACAACTTTAAAAGTGTAAATTTCATTTTAAGAGCAGCATGAGGACTTTTTATTTTTAATTTTTTTTCTTCTTTACTTTAATTTGAAAATTATCACTTAAAATGAAAAATGTGTTTAGCAATTCTATGTTTGAATTGTTCCATTTAAATACCAACCAAAATAAAGAAATACGAGAAAAAATGCGTATTTTAAAACATTATACTTTTTCTCTTCAAATCATTTTTCGTTCACACATTTTTTTAAAAAGTACTTTTTCATATTTTTATCTTATTTCATATTTTTTTAAAGACAAAACAAGTCTTTTAAAAATAATAATCGCAGAAACTGTGGAGAAAAAAGCAGTTCCCATGAAAAAACTTCCGTTAAGAAAAAAAATTTCAATGCAAGATATTTAAAAAAAAATATTTATTCGTTATTCTACTTTTATTATGCTTCATTAAATGCACTTGATTAAATTCTTCTGAAAAATAACATAATATGGCATTGCTTGTGATAGTTTAAATATTTGTTTAAATTAAAATTCAATATTGCCTTATAAATAAATGAAAGTTAACCCATTAGGCCTTAAAAACAACGGGGGAAGAGATATTTCTGTTTTTAAAGACTTGGTAGTATACTAATTTGAATAAAGTAAAAAGAACTGCATAACAAAGAAAATTTTTAAAAAGGAAATGTTTGCTTGAATAGAAATGTTTTTAAGAACTTTTTTAAGTATGATAAACCAAATGAAAATTTCCATTCGATTTTTTTTTATTTTTACACTTTATTCTTTTAAATTAAATGTCAAAATCTTTCTTTGCAATCAACTATGAAAATTTATAAAATGATTTACTGACTATCTTAAAGGAATAACCTGCTGATAGATGTTTTGGCCAAAGATATAGCATGCCTTCATTTGACAACGTTAAACTTCAACTTGCAAAAGATTTAAAGATTAAAAGATTAGTTTGAAAATAAGTTTGTGATAGCATATGAAGTAATAGGAAATTCTACTCATATTAAAAAAATCGAAAAGAGATACATATAAAAGCTTATCGTACTTCCTTATCTTACTATAGTATCTTACTTTCACTTAGCTTATTATACCGTATTAAATGGTGCTTATACAAAAAGCTTACAAATTCTTATTTTATCTTCCTTTCAAATGTTAATACAATTATGAACAATGGTATCTACAAATGTTAAGTGGCATCTACAAATGTATCTACAAATGATAAATAATAGAGCTACAAAAATTAATAAAATGCTTATACTATTTTTTCCGGACTCATGTTAGTGAGAACGGTAGCTCGAATCCAGCCAGCCAAAGACTCTCCGTGTAGTAAATAGTGACTGGTGAGCGTTAAATATTTCTAGCCACTAAGCCCTCCTTGTTCCCACCAAAAATTATACCTCTGGAGATTCTGAATTAGAGATTGATCGTTTTCTGGTTCAATTACGATCTGTGGAGGAATAAATGGATGTATGTATGGGTCCGCCCTATAAACGGGTGTGATGTATGGGTGTGGTAGGAGTCGAATGCTTGGCCATAGATTGAGCCATTGAAAATAAAAAAATCGCACCTTTTGCCTTATAACGACAACAACAACAACTATTTTTTTAAAACAATATTGAAAGTTACATTGTTTTTTTTAAACAAAAGCAAAATATTTATGGTAATAAAAACAAGATAATAAATAATAAAAAAAAAATAGTGCGTGGAGTCCCTCCACGGGGAAGAAGTTAAACTTCGCAACTTGCGACGTTAATTGTAGAAGAATCAGCAGTCGTAGAAGGATCACTAATTCTATTCAACGACTCTTTTTCCTGCTCCGCTCGCTTCCGTGCTCTGTAATCACGGTAATATTGTGCATTTTTCCCTCGTGGACCTCTTGAACCAGTGGAAGTGCTTGTGGTTGCCTCATCGTCTCGCCCTGGAAAATGTATTTGTATTAATAATGTATGTGAATGCGTCATAATGTAATTTCAGAAGAGAAAACCTAACAATCAATTGATATTCACAAGAGACGTACCTTGACATAACCTTAAATC